>NW_022280037.1:6771800-6797488 GCF_004355925.1 Anarrhichthys ocellatus
TCTCTCTCTCTCTCTCTCTCTCTCTCTCTCTCTCTCTCTCTCTCTCTGCATTTCACTGCTGTTCTCGGTTGAGAGGTTACTGAAATCTAGCTCCGTACAGAAAGCCGCCTTTCCTGAGGGAGGGAGCAGGGTAGGAGAGTCACAGAGGATGGAATAGACAGGCCGGGGCCCTCCTGATAAGGTCAGCGTGCATATCGCTGCTACAGGCAACAAAATTAGCCTGCTTTATTTACAGGGCCTTTCCCGCTATAGCCCGCTGCCTGCCTGCCGGCCACCAGGGATAGTGCCCGAACAAGAGATGCGTGCAATATTCTCAAACTGCTGTGTTTAGTGCTGTGAGGGAATCTCTGCTTATATGGTCAAACAATCATTCTACAGGATATATTTGCTTACTCATTCCCTCTGCCGGGCAAAACACAGACTGGTGGGAGGCTGATTCCTTTTCAGAAGAAGAAATATTTGTGCAGCACTCCATTAATTTCTCATGACCAAACAGCAAGAAGTGCAATCAGTCTGCGAGTGGGTTTTCTTATGTGCAGAAATTAGCCTTGTGGAGAGAGACAAGGTGGGAGGAGAACAAATGAGTAAAGAGCTCTCACTGGACGGGAAACACAGACTGATGGAAGGTAACAGAGTCTTTTGTTCAGAGCTCACAGGACCACAGAGGTGTGCTTTACATTTGTCACCGTGTCAGAGGCTTTTGCATCAACTGTACTGTGCACGCACAAGGGTAAGGGATGTCTGTAATGAAAAATGACGACACCGCCAGGCAAAGACGGCACTACACACCTCGTGTCACTACAAAGACATGAGGATGAAACAGGTGACAGCCACCTACTATTGAACTGCGCGCAAGAGGGATAACTTTAAAGAAGAACTTCAAAAAGAAGCTTCAAGCTCTGAAGAGCGCCCCGCTGTTTTCTGTCTCCTCTAGTTTAACCCCATCACTTAAAAGAACAGCATAGACAGAGAGAGACGTTGACAGGATGTGAAAGAAAGAGTTTGAGGTAGGAGTGGGAGGGGGAGTGAAAGAGGCTCTGTGTGAGCGAGAAAAAGGGGGAGCGAGCAAGACCGAACGAGGGAGAGAGAGGGAGTGAGAATTCTCTGTATTTTCCATCTTCTCTGTGTGGCCCACTTATCAGCAAGGCAGCAGGGCAGCCATGTGCTTACAGAGCCCTATTGGCTGATTCATATCACCAAACCACAGTTGAGATGATGGCTCGGAGTGAATCCGCCTGCATGGCAAAGGCAGAATGTAGCAACTCTTACTACTTGTTAAATGACGCCGAACAAGCACATTGCTTGACTCACATACACACATGTAGAACGCCACACGTGTTACAATGTAATACATGGCTACAAGAAATATAATTTTGCAGCAAAATGTCTGACCACTGTTGTGCGTATATATTTGTGTGTCAGCAAACAGAGGCTGTTGAGAGAGTGCGACACGCACTGATCCAATACCTTGTCTTTACTGCCCCAATCAGCGATGAAGGTATTAAAACACTAAGCTGGGCCATGAAATTAATGACACACAGAAGGAAAACTACATCCCTGACCTGCTGCGATTGCCACTTCTGCTGCTGATAAAGAAGAATTTAACTGTCCTCCCAATTTTATTCACCAAATAAGTAGCTTCTTGTCAATAAACATCCTCATAACTGCGTTTAATTTATGGCAGACTGAAAACCACCTCATGGAATATTAATGTTCCTAAAGTCAGTGACAACACTCTTTGTTTTGGAGCGGCTATGGGTGCAGGCCACAGCTCAGAATAACTGCATGACTCATCCAACATTTGAAACCTAGGTTGGTTTTTACAGGTAAGGAGACAGCCAACTAAGCAGATAAGGAGGCCGTCGTAGAATTAAACAGCCTGACAGTGAAAAGCTGAGATGGACAAGCAGGCTGTAACCAGACGAGGGGATGAGCAGACAGACGGGGAGATAGCAAATCATGTGACTGTAGCTGTGACTACAGTGAGGAAGCGTCACTGGGAACTGTGGAAGGTTTGATTTGGCAGCAATAGGCCCATAGGGGGAGGAATAGGAGACAGACACACCCCGCAGAAGCAGGAGGCCATCGATTTGGCCACAGCACCACAGACAGACAGTCGCACAGATGAGACAGGAGAGAGCGGGGCAGTCTGCAGGGTGACCACATCACACACATTCACAAGTGTCACAGGTAGCCCAGCGCTGACAAACTCCAGAGGAGTGGAGGGAGGCATTGGGCAGATAAGCAGACTGCACATGGCATGAGATACAGCTTCTATCTCTGATATGGGAATATTGTTTAACAGTGAAGAAACATTATCTAGGTGATTAGTATGTATTGCAGAACGAACCGCAGGCCCTTGTTCTTATCACACGTCCAGTGTGACTTTCTATTCCTGGAAATCAGTCTTGCTCCCTGTAAGGCCATCCGCTAAAAAATGATTCCAGCAGGTTTGCTTACAGAGACACCATGCAGAGACCAAAGCCTGCATGGTCTGACATTTGACCTTTGCAGAAATCAAACTGGGGAGGGGGTAGGAGCACACTGAAGGCTAATCCTGCTAGATACCCAAGACACACAGTCTGCCAAACTAAGCTGCACACATCCAATCACAAAACGCATTGTATTTTCTCCCTCTCCGAATCCTTTACCTACTTGATTGTAAAATGAAATGCTTCCTAATCCAAAATGTGTTCATTCCGCAGAGCAGAGGAGAAAGGGTCTCCCAGCGGAGCTTGTTACAGGGGGTCGTTGTTATTGTGAGGATGACGTTCTCGACGACAGTCCACCCTTTCGGATGAGTTGAAGAGACGAAGAACAAAAACGCCCGGATGCTTTAAAAACAGGCCACTTCTCAGACGGCGCGAATCTCACACTGTGCTTGCTGGAGCAGCCTTCTCAGACAGAGAGGCGACACTTTTGGCTGAGCTACAGGGAGCCACTGACACAAAGACACACACATGCACACAGTCACACAAACAAATAAATAAAATAGCGCTTCAAGCAAAGACATGCCCGAGGCACTGTTTGTGCCAGCCATTCTCTTTATTCAGAGAGCAGCATTCGTATGAAAGTCGTACAGATCTACCTCAGTTTCATCAATTATTGCTCCTGCAATCCATTCATCTATCTATCATCAATCTAATCACTCCTACTGCTTCCACACCTCTTTCTCTGCATCGCAGGCTGCTGATGCCTTGTCAGTGAAACAGGTGTCTAGGCTATTAGCATGAGTCTTTGTGTGCCACCTCTTTAATCCCACAGCTCTGACGACGAGCATAAATCAAGGCTGTGTGAACGAGCAATAGTGAATAAGGGACTTGCGACAAAAACAGCCAGACAGTGTGCCTTTAGTCTCACCGTCAAACACCGATGGCACAGCTTACAGTCGATGCATGAGATCTCAAAAACAGTCCTAACCGGAGCAAAGATGAAATACTGCTTTTGTTTTGGTAAGAGTTGAAAATGACCTCCCAAGTTCAGCCCGAGCAGCAAAATAAAATAAAAAAGGAATAAAATGAACACTCATCTATTTAAGAGCTGTGCTACGTCATCCTGTCTCTCCTGAATCATATATTATGCTCTCCAATATCTTTTCTCTCTACTCACTCTAATTTCCTCTCATAAAAACACTGCCTTCTACGACTCTCCTTGGCTTGAATTTTTATGTCTTTTTGTGGCCCATCTCAGAGGAATGTTGTCAAGGTAATGTGATGGTGACCCTTGGACTCCTCATTAAATCACTCAGTATCAGAGCATCAATTAAATGTCTAAAACGTTAATATAAAAATACTGCCAAGACAGTACAGACAACCTTAAAAAAAGCGGCGGGGGACTTTTCTTTTATCGGTTTCCACCGAAGGTCTGAATATCGCAATCTCTTGCATTAGCACTCACATCAGCATCTATGTCACAACCTTAATCAGACAGCCGGAGAGACGGTCCAAACAAAGTCAGTTAGATCCGACGACGCTAAAGAGATGGGTGTCACGAGTGATAGATGGATAGTTGAGCATCTGTCACTGTACAGAACCATTTGGCTGAAATCAAAGGGAGACGAGGGCCTTCAAAGGACAGGCAAAGCTGTATCTGAGGCCAGACTCTGGTGTGCTCTGCAGATAAGAGCCAAGGGGTTATATTGCTTTTCTTCCGTCTGCCCCTTTGTTCTCCTCTGTCTTAAGGGAGTGCGAGGAAGAGAGGGAAATGACAGAGAAAAAAGTAGAAGAGAAAGACGAGAGTGAGAGAAGAGAAACAACGAGTCGTGAACAGGTTGCCGGTCTCCCTCTGTAACAGCACGTCGCGTTGGTCAAACACTCGTTGGTAGAATTCGCTTGGTGTTTCCGGATGGCAAGGGTAATGAGCAGAGGTGGCTGGAGCGGGAGGGGTGAGACGTGATGGATCATTTCTGACAGTATCGGAGTACTTTTGCCCTCCAGTCCTTCCCTTTCCTTGCTTTCTCCAGTTTGCCGCGGCACAGCCGTTGCCTCCAGCGTACATTCGACTGGGTGCACTTTGACCCAGCTGGATGCGAGGCATGAGCTAAACAGCAGAGTAATCCTCAGTGGTATTCTGAAGAGAATGTACGCGCTACTTCAAATCTCAAATGCGTTTGCAGGTTTACTTTCTTGGCTCCGGGTGAAGAAAGATGCCCTGGAGTACCATCTTAGGAAGGTGGCTGCTGTGCGTTTTCAGAGTGCAAGACAGTGGAACTGGTAAACCTTCGCTCTGCGCTCCCATCCCTCTTCACTCGAGGGAGAATATTCCCCTAATACGTAATCTTTTGTATTGTAAAATGCTTATTTTCTAACCTTTATTACACGATTGCGTTTGCTATGTATCACTAAGGCATGATGGAGTTTGCCATTGTCCTTGAGAGATACAGACATACAGCCCATTTCGGTCTCTGCACTGGTCAGCAAAAATCAAAAAGGTCAGGCCAATGTTATTGCATTGACGGTGATTTTAAAAGATTTTCAAGGCGGGGGGGTAGTGAAACAAAGGCCACCATTTGGCATTATTGGATTGGAACAACAGTGTTTGTCAGATACATTGATTTTTCTGGGACTGGTTCTTATTATGTTGATGTAGGCAGTATGAGAGCTGCCACATAAGACACTGTAGTAAAGTGTAGAACACGTGCCTACACTAATAAGGGCCTATTCTCCTCTAGCAAGGACAATCAGTCAGTTGGATGATAATGATGGAGGATGGGTGTATAAAAGACTAAAAGCCCTGTCAGTTTAATACACTTAAGCGGAGTGTGGCCATTAGGGCAGTATGTGTCGCTTGTAACAGCTACATAAAGACACAGGTCACACACCACAGTGTGATCCACAATATAATGCAAACAATTGACGACAATTGACTTAAATGGAAGTAACTGAATTAAGTCAATAATACAAAAAACACAAACAAAGTATAGCTTGCAAGCCAATTTGCAGCATTTGTCAGCTATAAAAGAGGCCTCGCTAGTAGCAGCATAATATATGCTCTAAATTGTTTATTATGTCAAAAGGAAATGCCAGGACTTTAGAAGGCCTTTATCATTTCCCAGTTCACATCCTAGATTCCTTTCCTAGCCTCCTCTCCTTGCATCTTAGTCCTGCCCATGGCAGATGCGAGTGGAGGAGGCGAGGAAGAGACGGGATGTGAAGAGATTATTATTTCAGCTGTGTGTCATGTCTCTTTTAGGTCTCACAAATGCTGAAAAAAAACTACCACAAAGAAAACACTACTGTATGCTCGCTTATAGCTCCTTTGGATCCTTGCTCCTCGAGATGCATTTTAGGAATTGGGATGTCCTTCAAAATGGAGCACTGAGATTGATTTCCAGGTCAAAAACCCGAGGAGCGAGGAGACGAGGAGGCACAAAATCTAGAAACAGGAAAAACTCGATTTTGGGTCCAATCCCTGCATTGCCAATCTTTTAAAAAGGTTTAAAAAGCATGACAAAATACAGACACATAGCCTCAACAAAGATGAAAAGATGACACAAATTGAAGCTAACCAGCAGTGATGTAATGGACACACACAGTAAACTCTGTAAACAAGTCCTGCTGAATGGATTTCAACCTAATATAACCCACCGTTGGCAGTGTTTGCAATGATGTTTAGTAAATTTTGTCTGTTGTCTGTAATAGTATTTCAAACTAGATACTAAAAAAAAATATATATAAAACACGTAAATGAGGGCTGAAATCAACAGTTACACTGCTGGCTTTGTTCATAGACCTTACATACTGTATGCTTCAGTAAAGGGTTGTTTTGCAACTAATTAAGAGTGTAAAGCAGTCCAATCTGTCTAAAGAAATACTATAAGTAAAGTGTTAATCCCTTTATGACAAATAGGCTGCCAAAATAAAACTTTTTATTCTATTTTTCTGTTCGTGAAACAGTAATATTGCATAATATTGGTGGTATACTGTACATCAGTGATATAAGAGAAAAATTAATTAAGCTTGAAAGTTAGTAAAACAAAAATGGCCAGATTTGTATTACATAAAGTCATCAATTCACTGACTAAGGCTGAGTGTCCACACTGCGTTTCGCTCAGGCAGAAAAGTGCTGGCAGGGCACTTTACATAGAAGAGCTCGCAGCACAAGAAAGTCTGAGCACTCCCAGCAGTGAAACAGCCCTCATTCTCTAGGTGGCGGCATGCTGCCTCGCAGTAAAAAAAAAAAATGCTATATGGACACTCAGCCTTATGTCACTAAGCCTGTTAAAGCTGGATAACACAACATTAGCAGACAACACATTTAGCAATTGGATTATATGGTCATTAATCATTTACAGGAAACTTTGAGTATGATGGACAAAGAAACGTGTTTCTGTGTGGGGATGTTAATAATTAACCATTCAACCGATAACATACAATATTTTTTTTTAATTTTGAATGATTAATGCTATAGTTAAACAGTTTGAAAATATATTCAATATCTTTAAAACAAAGGCGAATAGCTGGTCCACCTTAAAGGTCAGCCCACCGTAAGTGAGCCTGAGCTGGAGTTGGACTTCAGGGTTAACCCCTTCAATTTAAAGGAGCTGTATTAAACATTCTGAACCTCAACATAGCAGCAACAACAATTTGCTATGTAAAGATATAGTTGAGTAATGTCTACCTGAGCAGACATTGAAGTCACTCCCCCAAAATCAGTTGCCTGTTTCGCGCATACTCTGCAGCTGGTGATAAATTGTGGATTTAACCTCTTTATGTTTGGGGTGTTGAGACAGCTGGGCCGCTTTTTAGGCACTCCAACCACAGCATACCTGAATGCAAGGCACTAATCTTGTTGGTTAATGAACGGTTAATGAGGGTCGGCTATCGGTAGAAAAAGAACATTGAAATTGGCATCCCTAAAGTGAAGTTATGTTTCATATAGCGACATTAAAGCATGTCCTCGTATTCATCTGTGCATTTAATACGACTGAAACGAAGTGAAAACAAGCCAACCCTGCTTTCTTGCTTTTGATACGGGAAGGACACTGCTCATAGACGAGGTTTGGATGTCCTCTGCTCTGGTTATCGCATGACATAGGGCTAATTAACTCGAGAGCGGAAAATAGAGGCCCTGCAAGGAGCAATAAACATTCTCCATTAAAAGCTATCTAATTAGAATGCCAGCTACAAGAGCTTGAAGGAGAACACAGCAAACACAGAGGCCAGTGTAATTGTCAACCAAGCTCTGACGAAAGCAAACATCACAGACATAATCAGCCAAGCACGTCCTACAAGGCCATGATAGAATGCTGTGGAAGTACTTCTCCATGGTCTGACTGAAGTTTCCAGATGGTGTTTTCTTCAAACACCGAAAAGGTCACAGACATTTCAGCAGTCATGCTCTCCAGATAGCACGTCATCAATTATAACCTAATCTACTGGATACCTGGTGAGAGGAGCATTAAGCACAGAAACTATTATAAGTTTTACCAAAGTCATCCTCAGTTGAACTGTAGATTTTCAAAAATTAACAGAACACCAATTCCTGGTTTCTAGAAGATCAAAGCAAAGTCTCAAAAGAAATGTCATTTCACAGACAGGCTTTACTTCCCTGTAATGGTAAATTCTAATTTACAACATTTCATGGATACAAAAATATCTTTAAACAATGCTGAAAGTTCGCTCCTATTTGGGTCAGTCTTTTTTCCACTGCTTTTAAAGAGAGGAAAGTCAACAAAGTCAAAAGTTACGGGGGAAACTGTAACATTTGCAAGTCAGCCAATGATCCGTCCACCCAAGGCCTTTAGGTGCTGTGGTTGATCGATAGTAATGGAAACGCCAGGAGGCCTCCAGAGCCCATTGCCAATTTAACCTTTTTTACCATGACTCAATTCTTCCTCCAATAACCCAGCTGCTTACAGGGCTGGACTACAGGCTTCTGGCGCTGATAAGACAAGCGTGCAGGAGCAGAGGGAAGGATGCAGGAAAATAGTTTTAGTGTGTGTCTACAGGCACCACTGATTTTGAAAACACTTCCGCGGGGCAGTTCAAGTGAGGCAGGCAAGCAGACAGGTGAGGGAATCTACAGCAACAGTGGAAACTTGCTCAATTTGCCTTTACTTAGGCGTGCTCCACACACAACACACACACGAAACACCATACCGGCTTCATGGCCAATTTATGCATCACGCCCGGGCACATTATGGGTTCCTGTGTCGGGTAAATGTGTGAGGAGCGATGGGGAAGAATGGTTTTGATTGTGAGTGAAAATAACAAACAGACAGATTCATATCCATAAGAGCTTTCAAGGGTTCAATCTTGGTCAACACATTCCTGCTATCCATATAACTAACAATGGACATATTTATATATCATACTTTTTATCCTGGTTGTTTTCACTTTATCTTCTGGTGTTTCAGTGGACAGCGGAAAGGATTTAATCATTTCAGATCATGATACACATCAAACCATTGGAAAAACCTTAACATCTGGATTCATTCTAAATCAAATTAAATCGAAGACAACATTGTAACTAGGTTTATATTTTAATTTAAAGAGAGATCACATTTAATCAGATTAAATTTAGACTCATTTAAACCCTCACTTCTTTCATTTGTTCAGATGGCGTAATTTATTAAGATGACGTTCAGTGGCCAGAGCATCAAAGGCAAATAGCCGAGATGTGAATCAGCACATCTCTGACACAATCTTAACAAATCCTCTAAAGGCAAAATTACTACAATACAATACAAATAAACTCAAAATTAAAGTGCATCTATGTTCTGCTCCATCTTATTATGTGGTTCTCGTTATTATTCGCTGTTCATATATTGCTGATTTAGCTTGGGTTTTATTATTGTGCACAGTAATTGTCTAGCAACCCACTGTTTCTCAGCGTAAAATGTTTTCATCTTCAGGGACCTGCCTGGTGGAATGAAGGTTATGCAGAGAGAGAGAGAGAGGGGGGGAGAGAAAGAAAGAGAGAAAGAGAGAGGCAGCATAGGAGGCTGAGACATCTGCTCAGGTATATAATGACAATGCTGTGGGAGAGGAAAGGAATAAGATATGAAGGTCACGTTTGCTAGTATGGAGTCTCCATCTGTCCCCTGGGGTTAGTGGGGAGAGCCAGGGATGAGGGTGGGTCTGGGTAGGGTTGCTGCAGACTCGGGGACGATGTTTGCAAGCTCAATGTTTATCCCAGAAGTCAAGCAAACTGCAGACCCTCGCATCACGAAAGTTGTGGATGGGATCTAGTTTGTATCGATTTGCCCTCTCAGGTGAACCGTGCAATACAGTGTCTTAAAGAGGATCATGTCCACGTTCTTGCGCTTGTGTTGTGTGGTAGTGTACTGTAGGACGCAGGAGTGTAGAGACATTTACAGCTTCAGTCCATTTCTCCTTGCCTTTTCATCAAGGAGCGCTTTTCGTGGCAATCGGCTTCAAGTGAAAGTAACCTCTCAGTCTCTGTTAAAGCGTAAAGGCGATACACAAAAAAGAGGAAACGTTACGGGATGTGTTAAAGGCAAACATTCAACCAATTACAGACCACATAAATCAATTACAGGGCATGATGGTCATCCAAAGTCACATATTCCACATCTTCAGGAGACTATAAATCAATTGTACCCCAAGTGAGTTCAATAGTTATGGACCAAATGTTTTTACTTACGTGTTTAAACGGTGAGATGGAATAATTAAGGCTGAAGCCACAGCTCTGAATCGCAGCCCACATCTCTGATTTGTTCAACGATTCAAACAGGTCAGGTGCTGTGCTATATGTTTCAACTGGTAAACAGTCAACAAATCAGAGCGTTCTAGCTAGAATAAACAAACTGCATAGCCGGAGCAGCTTCGTTGCTACATGAAGAAGAAATGGCTACAATGTGACACACATGGATGCGATTATTACAGCTACACAAGTTGTTGTAGGTTGACTTGCAGAGATACAAACTCTTCAAGCGCCATATGTTTTTGATTGATGAGAAAGCTGCTAAGTGAACTGTATATATATCAACAACAAAATGATAGCTTTGAAGTATCTTGATTTGACAGGTAACTAATTAGCTGGATTGGCCAGATATTTTCATATGATGATACCATGAATATTTCCGTATCAGTCAGTCATACAGCATTAGTCATGAAACTCCACATCTTCTTTTCTTCTCTCTGTGTCAACTGCAATCTTCACATTTGTTATAGTCACATCCACTCATATCACACCACTATGCAGGTGTTTGCACTCTCCCCCTAAACCCCCGCTATTTTTTGTCAACAAGCTCTCTCTCTCTCTCTCTCTCTCTGACACAGAAAATAACAGCTTTGTTCTGCTCTCTGTCTGAAACACAAGGTGACGACCTCCCACCAGAATGTAATGTGCACCTTTTTTTTGTTCCTCTTTAAATGCTTGGGGATGAATCACGAGAAGAAAACGGGGAGAGTTGCGTGGGCCTGTGCTATTGATTCAATTTCTATGACCACAAATACGTTAAAGCATAATAAGCCTATGCTTCAAGTCCCCGTACCCTTTCATGGCTTGAAATGGCCTTGTCGTTACCTACAAATCACGGCTCTCTGCAAAGCCCTCTACGGAGCGATATGTCAGTGACCACAGGGGAGGCAAAAAAAATAAAAAAACAGAAGGCAACAGACACAAGCAAGCCTCTGAAAAATGTAATGGTTTTTGTCGAGGATTTAGCCAGTGATATGGCAGTGTGGCAGTATCATTCATGTTCCAGACGTAGCAGATGCTCTAAAGAGATGGTGAATATTAAAGGGCTTTGCAAGAGCCTTCCTTGTGAAGGCTCTTGACAGGAGATTGGTTTATGACCTTCAAAAAAGGAGAAGGAAGTCAATGATAGCTCTGACTGCGTCCTTTGCATCTATAGGCAGTCCCTGCCATTGAACAAGTAGAGCTGTTTCAATTGCAGGTTGTCATCAGAAATGTGCAGCTCTTTGACTTGTATTTGTCACATGGGACAGCTTCCTTTAAGGGCACTGTGAACAAAACATGGCAATAGCATACTGCAAAAAACTAGAGATGCACCGATACCGATATTGGATACTGACTCAAACAGCTGGATCGGGTATCGGAGACAATATGCCAATTTGGTATCGGATACCATTATTTTAATAGATAACAATTCAGTTTATTTATATCTATGTATTTACTAGATATATATTTTGTAATACAAAACTAAGAAAGCATTGTTTAAGTCACGCCTGATGAAAAAATAATGTGAAATAAATAATGATCCCAGTCTCCTCAACACAGTGAGGTATACAGGCTACTTATTGAACTGGTATCTGATTGGTTCCCGGTATCGGACAATAATCAAACCACAGATATTCGAATCATTATCGGGAGTGAAAAAGTGAAATCAGTGCATTCCTCCAAAAACCAAAACCTAGTTAGATTGTTTGCATCAAAGTCCCCAGAAGACTGGACAGTCAACATTTCAGAAGTAGAAAAGATGTGGAAGTGAAAGCTGGGGGATTGCTGACAGAAAATATTAAACTGACACTTTCCTCAAACTCATTCATTAAATTATTGCTGACCACGGATGCCTCGACTTCTGATGCAGTGCTCTCGTTTCACCATGAACAGCTTCCGAAGAAAACACGGAAATCTAAATCTCATGTATTCTTTGAACTTCCTGAATAAGTCGAGGGTTTTTTCCCCATATACCTGACAAAATACAAGAACAAAGACAATGACAGGTTGCCAAGTTTGCATGTAGAAAATATACACAAAAAAAAAAAGATTTTAATGACGAACTTTGTGATATCTCTAAAAAATAGGTTGGGGATAATTGCCTGAGAAATCAAGCAAGTGCGAGTAGAAGAATGCCTCAATCTGTCGATTGAAGCAATACGACTGTCTGTGACATGCTTTGTTGCTCACCAGCCGCGACTGCCTCTTTGTAAAAGTGCCAAGTGAGAATTAAAAGAAAGAAGAAAATGTGAGACATCTCAGACTGTGTGCCTTACATATGATACTGAATAACCAACCAAAGCACAACATAACTCTGCTCCTCACACAAACTGGAGCCAGTGTTTCTGAGGACAAAACGAGTGAACTTGTACAGTATAATACCAACAGTATGACGCACTACAACACAGGCTTCAGTTTTAAAAAGGTGCGCGATGGCACATACAGTTACAGAAGACCTACCCCAGATACCATCCAGATTTCTAATAATAATCTATTTCTTTGGCTGCACAATCAATACAGTTAATCAATAAAGACTGATGTCCTCTGCTATACAAGCTTATTACACCTTCCAGATCCATCTTCATCTGTGGTAAATGAGAGGAGAGGATGACCCGACATGTCTTTGGAAATTAGTAAGCTCCTTTAACACAGTTTAACTACACTGGAGGTCCGTGATGGGGACTGCTCTGCCAACATTCAAAAGCACTGTTAGCTAGTTAGTGTGTCGAGCCAAGATTGAAATGTTGGCTGTGTTAATCAGAATGCAGATGAATTAGCGTTACCTCATGCTAAATATGCACTTTTTGTATTCCCAGTAACACGTTGCGTTTCTAAATAACTTCACCAATGACACTTGCCATGCAGTAAATAGCCAGCTGTCATTCGATTGTTTCAGAATAAAACTGTCCAATTTATAGCTACATACACTGCTCAAGCTAACTTTAAGTTAACCAAACGTTAGCTAACGGTAGCAACGGCAAATATTTGCACTCACCGCGGAGCTCTTCATAGCGGCCTTCTGCGGTCTGCTTGCTGCGGGCACGAGTGTTTCCTTGTTACCCTAAAAATTGATCATTGAAAATGAGGATGTTTAAAATAAGCTTTACGTCACGGTAGATTGTATTTCCTTTACTCTTATTGTAAAAAGTAGTCATATACCAAATCATTATAAAGATGGTAATATTAAAGTAAATAGGAAATTGCATTTATTTCATGACTTTTATTTGTTCATTAGTGATTTTTTTTCCTTTCTTTGTCATTTTATTTTACAGAGGGGGACTAGCGTTACATGCTTCTGAATATTTATTGTATCTTAACTCGGCCACCAAATCTTCTTAATTATCATGAGGTAAGAGACGTGCATAGACTTATGGTTTCTTCGTTTAAAGAGGTGAAAAGGTCTAAAAGTACACCAAAAGATTTATACTGCTCTTTACTCTCTTGTTCAATGATCGTAATAGGTCAGATTGGTCCTCTCCTTACTTAGTGCCATCACGCTATTTTAACTAATGGGCTAAAAACTTTGAAAAGATGACCAATAACCTCATACAGGGTAACCTGTCTAGTGTTTTGTCTCGGTCTACTCCTGCGACAGCTCCGGTGTCACCAAACGTCCATCTTAGACACAGAGGATCGATCCCATCCACAGCTCATCATTATACTCATGCAGCGGATCCTCAGCCAGAAGTAAATACTTAATGATGCTCTTTGTCTGGCAGGTGGACCAAGGCCTTGACTCTCAATAAGCTGGTTAGAGAGCAGCCCGAGCTCTGAATCACTCCAAATTAGGGATGAGGCACTTTTAATCTTGCTCTATCGTTTTTTTGTCTCTGGAGACTTTTTTGGGTGGACTGGTGCAACTGTTATTAATCTTCAGTGCACAGGCAATTTCTCTAAAAGCCCCTATTTGTTTTTTATGGCTCCATTGAGAGAGGAGGGTATAGCGGCAGGGAGGGAGACTGTAAACAAGGTGGGAGGGCAAGTAATGTCCCTGTCAGCATTCAATGTTGGTCTCTCTCTCTCTCTCTCTCCCTCTCTCTGCTTCCCCTCAGAGGATTAAAAAGAGGGAGAGGGGAGTTTTCAGGAAGCAAACGGAGCAAACTGGAGCGTCAGCACGAATTCAGCTGAACTGAGAAATGATTGTTCAAACAGCACTGCGCCGTCTCACTCCTGTGAGGTGAGGAGGCGAGCAGACATCACCAGGAATGATGCATGAAATACAAAATATATAGTTAGCTGTTGCTATCTGTTGAGTTGTGTGTGTTCATGTGTGAACACGTGTGTGTGTGTGTGTGTGTGTAAGTGTGTATATCTGTCGCTCTGTCAGGCTTCCAGTGTCGGTCACCACGCAGGTCCAGTTAATATCTCAGCATCTCACAGCCTCTTGAAGGACACACGCGTGTGACGTGATTCATTTGCATTTCCCGACGCTAATGATGTATTGTACATAACCAGGTGGGTTCGGCAAGTAGGGAACAAATGAGGGTGAGAAATATGAGTAACAGCATCAAAGAGAGAACGCGATAGCCTACATCACGCTTTGATGAATGTGGTATTTTTCTGCTCCTGCATATGTGCCTTCATGCACATGGTGTCCCTGGTCTGATGTCCAGCTCATTTGCTGGGCCACCTTCAGGCTTGGCAACCATTGTCCACTATACGACAGAAAACAGCAGTTACGATATCATTAGAGGAGAAACCCGTACCTACTGTACAAAGCAGAGGACCCATAGGGGGCCAGAAAGAGAAGCATCTCAGGAGGAAAAGAATAGCCGAGACTTTACTACAAAGTCAGTTGGCCTCCAATTACCATGAAACAAGACAAACAGCCATTAGTCTTGGCCATTAGGCTGTAGGGAGAGCGACCAGGGGCTTGTTGGGTTTATTGTCAGGTTATGAATGTCGCACAAATGTGTGTGACTGCGATATTATGCCATCCAATGCAAAAGTGAATCGGGATATATTTAATGTGCTATGGGGACACTATAGAAGATATATTAAAGCCTAGAAATCCATAAAAACACTTTAAAAGCACTATTGAGCCTAATACATGATCTAGTCGTCCCAAAAGGAATATTATTGCAATATTGCGGTGATTAGTTATGAGGGGTCTGAATACATGTCGCAAGTGTTACAGCTTACACTGGCACTTGAACGCTGTATAGCCATTGAGTACACCAAAAACTGAACTACGTTCTTTCACGCAGTAACGTAATTTGATCTGAGATGTTACTGAACTATATATGTTAGGTTCAATATCTAATCTGGAGGAACAGGGGAGCGCATTAGAGCATTGGTTCACAATTTGAGGGTCATGATATGAATCTGAAGGGTCACAATCTAACAAACAAGATACATATATCTGCTGCAAAATATTGTATTTCTATTTCTCTAATCTTTGTTTGTTTTCTATTTAATGCTGGAGTGTTACACATCTTACCTCAAAAAGCTGAACACTTGTATAAATTGTCGGCTGCACAATGAGTCAGTGGATACCATATTGCCACAAAACCTCAATTTGATGCCAAGTGTCTCTGTATGGAGTTTGCACATTCCATAACACTGAACTGGAAAACAAGAATGTTTGAAAAACAAATGAATAAATCAGATGCTCTCTTAATCAATATAACCTTCTCAATCAGCGGATGCGTGCTGTGCCCACATCTTGGGTGACAAAATTATCAAAATTCCTTTTGAGAGCTACAAATATACAACACATGACATAGTCAAACAAGCTTGTAATACAATAAATACAGCAGCTGGGGGATATAGAACTGAGATGGATTTTGGTGAAATGCCCCTTTAGTATAGATCTCTGTGAGATGCTTTTGTGAAAGTCGTCATCACAAGGCACTGGACCCCCAAACTGCTCCCCGGGCGCTGTCTAGTAGCTATCCACCACATACTAAACTAGGATGGGTTAAATGCAGAGTCTAAATTCCACTGTGTGCTGTGCATATGTGTGACAATAGAAGGTGATTCACATTTACAAACACAGCAATACCAGCTTTGCTTTTTTCTTCTTCTTCCAAACAATAGCAGTTTGGGTACCCAGACTGTAGTCTTCTTTCCCCTGAGCCCTGATAAATCCAAAGGCATAGATCTCTTCAAACGGCAGGGCAGTTGGTGGGAATACTTGATATGGGCACAGAGTTGCAAGGCCGCACTCCCAAAGCCACAGCGTATTGATCTTCATGCATTATAGAAGCAGCTTTGAGGCCAGCTGATATTGGAAGGCATAGCTTGCTCTTTCCTTCCGAGCAAACACTCTAACATGCCCACTGGACCATAGCAGCAATAATCAGACACAGGTCTTGATTATAAACATATGGATAATACATCTATTATACCGCTGCACTCTGATTGGTAATTGTTTACATAATTATGTTTGTTACAGACACTTTTATTTGTCCTCTCTAAGTTCACGATAGTCGCTTTGACACTGTCAAAAGCTGACAGACTTAAATCTTAAATAGATTACAGGCCATTGTGTCACTGTGGGCTGTCTCTCTGCTTTCTCAGCCAGAATCATCAAAGTGAATCCATTGAACCCTGCATGCCTCACAGTATGACCTCACTGGTGATGCTTTCAGCAGCCTTGGCAACACCTAACGCTCCAGACAGTTGAGCTTTCCTACAACCCACAGGTCAATGTCACATGAACCTGAATGTGTGAACAGTGACACCAGTGATCCCACTGGGGCGCTCAAGAGCTGGCCTCTCCTGCACACAACTCCACTGTGGACATGGTGTTAGGGAGAGTGAAGAGAGACAGAAGATGAGAGTGATGGCATACTGGTGTTTTAAAGTATGCAGAGCCTGCTTTCAAGAGTGCTATTACAAAGATCAGTTTTGGCTGTGGAAAAACACCAACTTAATGTGAATTAGGAGTGTTGCAATATACCGAAATTGACGATAATCTTTATATTAAAAAATATAAAATATAATATAATAATATTGGTATCATAAGTACACAGCATTTGATGATATATATATACACATATTACAGTCTTCTGAAAATTACTATAATTTGCATCTGCAAATGTACTTTGTAGAACTATCAATGTAATGTAATCCAGGCAGACATTAGGTTCCTTTAAAAACATATTTGGTAAGTCTAATTTATTGTATACAAACATATTTTTGTAAGAAATTGAGTTGTGTTGTTATTGAAAGATATTTTTATCTCTGTTGTCACATGACTGCCACTGCTGGAGCTCAAGTCGTCCATTAATTGTAAGGTTGGCAGTTCCATCCCCCTTTCTTCCTTTGCACATGTCATGTCCTTGAGCAAGACACTGCTCCGCAAATGTAATATGCTGTGGATACAAGTGTCTAAAGATGCAATGTGGTGGCTGCACAACCATCAAACTGTGATTTCCAACGTATCAATTTATTTCCAGAGCTAATTTGAAAAAGGTTGCAAACACACCCTGAGCCTTCCATTTAGCACTTATTGTATTCATACCAGTTTGTTTCTGCACTGTACTTTTGCTCTGGTTTATGCTCTTAGATGCTTGTTTAAAAAAGGAGATGCACTTATGACTTCTGGTGACTAGTAGTTCTCTTAAATACCTGTGTTGAATACACTTATTGTAAGTCGCTTTAGATAAAAGCGTCTGCTAAATGACTGTAATGTAATGTAATGTAATTATGAACATTAATAAATAAATGAATATGGGTGTGAGAATCAATTCCCTTTACTGTGTGACCGGCTGTATTGAAACACAAAATAATCACAGAGAAACTCTGAGTTGTCTTTACCAGGTCGTGACTTAAATGCACCATTTTGTGTTTACCCAACTGCCATTAAACTAAAAGAAGAAAGAGATGGAGAAGAAGAGATTTCGATGTTGACAGAAAACTTTTAGATAAGGATCTAAAAACTCTGGCAGGCATAAAAAACAACAACTTTCCACCCATAAATTAAATTGTAAAATTCACCCACATTAGTCTTAGTAAAGTAATGTGTATGAATGTCTGAATCTCTCTGTCTAACGTACATATGTTGTTGTTTTTTGTCAAACTATTCAAATGCTTTCCCTTCTTCTTCGCAAACACCAACACAAACATCCCTGCGGTGACAAACTCTGTATGGCAGGGCAAATGCAATTCTCTCTCATTTCAGAAAAAAACATCATGCCTCTCATTCACCTGACTGATGCTTCTCTGCTCAGTCTATTCAAAAATCAAGTAGAGAGAGACAGGCATTTATTAAGCCGATATATTTCAAAGCAGATACCCCTAAGTAGAGATGATACTGGGCATCCTAGCACATATGGGCAGAGAGAGGTAGGGAAAGGAGGGGACAAGACAAGTTTCTTTTTTTCCCCGGGAAGAGAAAAGTCATCTCTGCTCACATCACATCTGCCTCTCTTTTCCTAGGGCAGGAGTCTGCCTCTCCGGTGTTCCGACATCTTGGCTCCGTTAATTGCAACGTTTGCCGGCCATATATGTATTCACGTTAGGCCCCGAGAACAGATGGTGTTTAACTTTAAATATTATTAACACTTCCCAGCATTCTAAGAACTCGTGTGGGGGTTAAGAGGCCGAGCAGACGTGCAGGTGAAATTAAAACAAATTTCATAACAGCATCAAAGACGGATGAATTTCCATGTGGTCGTGGTTGGTTTGTGTGTGTGTGTGTGTGTGTGTGTGTTTCTCCTCCATAAATCACCCTTTTTATGTTGTATCATTATTCATAGCATGTTTTCTATCTGTTTTAATGTATGTTGTATCAGTATTTCCAAAGACGAAAAAAATGAAATATTAAATAGCTTCATCACTCAATGAATATATAACTATTACAAATGCTACGTACACATATATATATATATATATATGTAGCAGTGACTTACAAAAGAAAATATCTTACATACAGTGTTTGGAGGAGAACGCTTTGACATTGTGTGTGTGTCATTATAAAATGTGTCACTTTGAAATGTTGTAGTAAATGAATGAATTACAACTTTTTTTCTTATGCAAGTCATCTCTTTAAAGTCTATAAAAGACCCGTCAAATATTTTATTGACCCACTGTGAATAGCATAACTACTTTAACGCTAGAGTGAGTATGAGAGCATTACATTCAAAATATGTCTTATTCAAGAACAGAAAATGACTCCAAAAAGCCAAAGCGCAAAAGCACGCCCTGTATAGCCTCGAAATGTCCCTTGAAATGCGTTTGAAATATATATGACAGCCTATCTGAGACAGTCTGCAAAAATGCACTTAACTGGCGAGGTGTCGGCAAGGTGGAATGACTGGAAGTCACCACGGAGGAGAGAAGGAGTGAGTGCGGAGGAAAAGAGAAGCTGAGACCAGGGAGAATAAAAGCAAGCTGTTACTTTTCCGTAGTGTAGGGCAGAGTGGCTGCTTTTGATGACAGACACTAGTGTGTGTGTGTGTGTGTGTGTGTGTGTGTGTGTGTAGGTGTGTGTGTTTATGAGTGAGTAACTGCGTTTCTCTGTGTGAGTGTCTTTGTGTTTCTGTGTCTGGTATTGTGAGAGAGAAATAGAGAAAGCTATTGTTTTGTTTTTTTTTGGTATTTATGTGTCTGTTCCTGTTTGTGTGGGTGTTAGTGTGCCAGATAAAGAAACAGGGGGCAGGGGGGGGGGGAGATTGTACGCCAGTATGAGTGGAAGAGGGCGATGTTCTCGAGCATGCACTGACATGTCACATCGTATTTGTCACATTGGAATGGAGAGCACCCGTAGTCTCTGGTGCCCTGACCCTGCAGCCGGGCAGTGCTGTCTTGCTGTAGCCACACAACCGCCACCGTCTCTGGGGGTATGGGGCTGCAGATCACTGACCCCCAGTAAGCCCACCTCTGGAGAGCCTAGCAGCTGTCTTCTGCTCATCCCACATATAATGAACTCTTGCCTGCACTACAGAGAGACACGGTATTGTATGTGTGGGCACGTCTGTATGTGTGTACTGTGCATGAAAAGGGCAAAATAACACCTCCTCGCATGAAAATTAGCAATCATGTTCAGCTGATTGCTTAGTGAGTACAATTCAGCAAGAATCCGCACCAACACTGCACAAACCCCACTGAAATGCTGCAGGCCTGGAACTACAGGAGGTTATTAAGCTATGAAGAGAGGTGATTGCAGGTGAATCATCTGCTCTCTCTGTTCAGTACTTAACAGGTGCAAGAGTTACAGCTTCAGTTACCCTGGAGACAGTGATTTGAAAGGGCAGACAAACGGCTCCAGGATCGGTTGGGTTAAAGGAAAAAAACTCAACTTTACTGTAAAGTGCATGCTGCCACTTTAGAAAATGACATTTTGTGATAGACTTCACTTTCCTGTGAGGAAATAAAACAGCGCTTAGCAGCAAAAAACCTCATGCATGATACAAACGTGTGATAAATAAAAATAAAAAAGTCTACTGTACCTAAGCTTCCTTACGCTTTCATCCTTCACCGAGAAACAAATGTGCACTGTACATGCTGGTAGAGGAAAAGCATGTTTATCTGTGTCACTACCCCTCACAGATTTACATACCATTTACATTTTAGACATTTGTCTAATGTGCTAATTTACATCCATCACAATGTGATGGATGTTCAGAGTGGGGGGTTCAGAGTGCTGCAACAGAGTGTTTCAACAGGAAGGATGGCTATTTTTGAACTGGTGTCTTCTAATTGCTTCTCAACCACTAAAGTGCACCCTGCTAACCCAACGAGTCCCTGTTTCACCATAAAATTAACACCACGGGAGGGGAGGCGAGAGGAAAAAGGCGAGAGTATCACAGAGTGAATAATGTTTGATTATGTCATTACAGTTTGTTTAAAATTAATTAATGTCTTGAGGTTCTTATTAAGAGGAGATATTCTCAATTAATACTGGAATAGAAACAAGGCCTTTGAGTATCTTGTTGTGCAGTACGAACACACACACTAAATCACTACACCACAAAAGAAATGTTCTTTTTTTTCTGGCTTCTGCTCTGAGTTCAGGCAAGTGAGCAGACGGGGCATTCTGGTGTTTTTCTGGGCTCACCTCTGGGCTCCAACACCAGTCAAAGCAATTACACAAATAAGCCTCTGCAGCTCATTCCTGTGTGAGACGAACAGACGTGCCAGATAACTCCGCAATTCTAATTGAGAGACAAATCTTTTTGTACTCACACTCCCACTCGAGGGTCTCCTCGCAGAGTGGCGTCTGTTTGCTGTTTGCTGCATGCTTGTGTTGTTCTTCATATCAATTACATACATCGGTTCTTAAATTAGAGACCAAAGACAGAGCTAAAAGATCCATTGTCTATTAGACTTACATACACTAATGAATGCTAATCTGCTGAATGTGCAAATGACTAAATACGTTCACTATATCAGCTTCAGAGGGTGATAATATCTCAGTTTTGTTTTCACAGATTAGTCTCGAAGTGACTGAGATTTAGCTCATGCAGGTTTTAAGCATTAAAATAAACCAAAAAAAAGTAAGGTGACGATGACTTTTAATTTAAATGATAAAAAATGGTGTTTCACTTTCTAATTAAATACAATATGTAAGTTATTATTAGTTCCTGGGAATGTACATAGAGACAAGTAATTGCTGGATTTAAAGGCAAGTATATTGACCATACACCTGTTATTTGTCCTTCCAATAATGCCATCAGTGAGCTGCAATAAGAATCCCCTGTAGGATGATTGAGTTGTAATAGTACCCACAGCCCTTAATGTGTCCCTCTGTTTAGGACTTGACTGAATAATTTATGCATGAGTAAAATGATCAGTTGCAAAGCTTTTAGAATCAAGCGCTATTTCCATTTCTGCAACAACATCCTGCAGGGGTCATGACCTTTGCCTTGTTGTACGATACCTGGTAGAAGGACTGAACTGTGGATGAAAGCAGAGTAGCAGGGAGACTTGGAGGCGGAGAGAAAAATGACAAAAAAGAGACCGACAAATGGAAAGACAGATCCAGAGAGGAAAGGGGAGTTTGAAACAAAAGAGAGAGTGGCGGAGCAGTGGGAGGTATATGCTGTTTGTCCGCACAAGGAGAGCAAAGTGTCAGATTTTGTGGCGCATCAGAGATTTATGGCTGCCATTATCCCACCCGATGGGTGTAAGCAGGTGATATTAGCACACTGTTTATACACCCAGATAAAACAAGCAGAGTTCTCCACAGTGGGGATACCCGGAGCCACATGGAAAATGGAGTGTGAAAGCATGCGAGGCATAGAGATTGGTGGAGAGAGATATAAAAAGACAAGGGGAGAAGCAAAGGATATAACGAGAGAAGAAAAGGAGCAGGTGTCGCCATGCACCAAAGACAAAATCACAAGAAGGCTATAGTGTCAAAAACAGAGACAAGGGAGGAAGTAAGAGCAAAGGAACTGAGTGTTCCTGTTGTTTTAGAAGATCCCGTAGTGTTTGAAATATAACAGTCTCTCTTAACATGGACCACCACATGGTGTGATCTGACATCCATTGAACAAAGTGTCTGAGGCAGATATGGTGGTTCGGGGCAGTGCAGTGGGATGCAAACAATGAGGGTTGTAATTATAGAGCAAGCACACATCCCTTGTTCATTTAACACAGAGGGAAACTACCTGTAATTGTTTCAGCAGTATGTGTGTATGTGTGTGTGTGTGTGTGTGTGTGTGTGTGTGTGAGAGAGAGAGAAGGAGAGGTTCAGAGGTCATAATGCATGTCAGTTGTGTTGACCTTGCACCACGTGGATTGGATTTGAATCTACATGGTGCAATGTGCAGTGAAACCTACGATCACATGCCTCTGTGGGTTGACAATTGTGTTATGTTCTCAATTGAATTCATACTGTTGTTGTGCATCCTTCTGTGTGAAGAAATCATTTCTGACATTTATTGCCCATAAAGATCTGCATTGGACACATGTTGAAAATATAGACCCGACAGAGTAAGCAGAGGGGTATTCAGTTGGTTGCAATCCTGAATGCTAGATCCTACACACTTCTCCTTTAAAATATAACAAGGTGTGAAGGAATAGTAATCCTTGGGATGAGATGGTCAAGAACTACACACATGCAAGCAACCCGTGAAGAGAGGTCACAAGCAAGCTGTTTCTATGTCACTTCTTTTTTTCTTTTTTTTTATGAAACTCTGCAGACCCACACCATATACATTACTAAACATGCTGTGTCATCACACTACACATTCACAAGTACAGGATATACTATTTTCATGCCCAGCTAAAAGATCCTGTTAATTCTAACAGTAATTCCACCAGTGTGTGTGTGTGTGTTGCTGGCGAGCGGAATCTGTGCCATCCATCATTGCAGGAAGCTGAATCTGACACCGTGTATTGAAATGACAAAGCAAGCGAATTAGAGAGGCATTAATACACAGGATATGTCCCATGTAGGATATATCCTGTGTATTGATTAGTTCCCTTATGCCATTATCCAATTAGAGCACAAGACCCAGGAGGTTTTCATCATTTTAAGTTTTAATAGAAAACTCCTGTGATTTGAACTTTTAATAAAAAAGGTATTATATCAAAATGCAAAATACTGTAATAACAGCATTGCTTTTTCATTTGCTTTAGCAGTTTTATGGCCTTAGAGGCTTCATCTTTTGGCAGATGAAAGCATGAGTAGGTGGGAGATTTAATGGCTGTGGTTTTATTACAAGCTAGAGTACAATCTGGGAAGTAATGTTTGAAAGCGGAGCAAAATAATGACTCAATGACTGAGTTGGCAATGATCAATAACCCTGTCAAATCCCAGGAGAAAGGCTTTACTGCGATGATTGTGTGATTGAACAGTGAAAATCAAGTAAAAATCCTATTGTCTGTTCAATAACATTCATGGCTTAATTGTAATAGCTCATACAGCAATGATAAACCTTTAATTGTCTCCATTTGACTTTGCAGTGCAACATTCAAGTGAAACAAAATAAGTTTTCCCGGTACTCAGCAATGCTATTACATTCTTGGCACAAACAGGACAACATGCTGGCGTCTGTATGTCAAGATGTAGCTGCTGAAATGAATCTGCCTCAGTAAGTGATTCACAGTACCCTGGGCCTTCAATCAATGCTATTCTTTCTCTGAAATGATTAAGTGCATGTGCGATGGCACTTTTCTACTTGATTTTCTTTGATGCTGCAGGTAAAAGACAAAGAGAATGACTCACAAATCAAACCATTAACAGAAAATGTCATGGTGCGAAGAACAGAAGAAGTCTGTACACTCTGAACATGTCGCCCAGGTGCATGATTCTCTCAAAATGCCGCACTTTCTTTGTCAATCTTGTCCACCCTTCAGTGCAGCACAGATAAGGTTGAAATAGCAGTAGAATTCAGACAGATGAGTCTTAGCAATTTCAGAGCGAGCCAACACATAGTTCAGCCCACATCTAACCCCATCTCAGTCCATTCGCCAGCTGAGACTCACCTACTCTGTCTTTCTCCCTCTGTGTTTATCTCTATATAAAACAAGCCAACAAAATGATGGCAGCAAAGCAATCAAAACAAAGACCTCGCTGTGTACATTTGATTGAGAACTGAGGGAAGGTGAATAGAGGTGATGCTGAGAAACTGTAATTCTAGACTACTAAGACTTCCTCTCATGGGAAACGTGGAATTTAACCGAAAGTGGCAAGGTGTCAACATCAAGAGAAGATTGTTTGTTTTCAGCACTAGAGGAGGCCAGAAGCACAAGTCACACGTTAAGAACTGGACAGATGATCTGATGGCACCAGGAAAAGGTATTTTTACTTCAATCTGTTTGTCTTTAATACAACCATAGGGGCTGCCATAGATGGATTTCTGAACGGCCCCAAGCAGTTATGGAGCCCCTAAGCCAGAGCCTCTGTTTAAAGGGACTCTTGACATTTTTGTTGGAATGTCAAGCTAATGACAACAAAGACTCAAAATGACTACAAAGAGACGAAATACAACCACAATGAGACGGGAAAAAAACGACAACCACAGAGTCACTTGACAACTACAAAAGAGACACAAAACCAACACGGACACACTGAACCTCAACACTTACAGTTGACGTCAAACATTCACCCTTTTGTGTCTTCACCTCCTCTCCTGCGTCGTCTTGTCTCGAAACATTGACTGCGTTGCACGGCAATAAGAACCAGATCGCAGGATGTGATTGTGCTGTTCCATGAACACAACTGGTGAGTGCATTCATTGTGCCTGAGTGCCAGAGTGCTGACAGTTGGTTTAAAAAGATCTTTTTTTCCTACTATGTCTGCAAACGATGCTATCTCGCACCTATTCTCAATCATCTCTCATGTAACTTTTAAGCACCTCCTGCAGACATTTCTGTCCTTTTTCATCCAGATTGAACTAAATGAGAATAAATGTCGCGGAGTTTCATTTTGGGGAAATGAGGACAGCGTGCCTCTTACTCTAAATCAGCTCCTTCAGTTCGGCGAACTCCGTTCCTCGCTGTGACAGTTGAATATGTGTGGGTGACAGTACAAACAAAGGTGAATCGATGCATTTCCCTGAGGAAGAGACAAAGAGAGGTTGAGAGGAAGACAGTGAGAGAGAGAGAGAGAGAGAGAGAGAGAGAGAGAGAGAGAGAGAGAG
>NW_022280037.1:6797498-6827920 GCF_004355925.1 Anarrhichthys ocellatus
GAGAGAGAGAGAGAGAGAGAGAGAGAGAGAGAGAGAGAGAGAGAGAGGGAGAGATGAAGGTGGCAGCGTGACACAGGGAGTGTGACAGTGTCATGCAGACTGGTTTCATTGTTTCTCCCCAGCGCCCTAGGGAGATCATTAGCTCACAATATGGAGTCTATCAATCCTCACAGAATACCACTCTCCCCTCCGGATACATGTCCCGTCTGTCTGCCTCTCTCTCTGTCTATCTGTCTCTTTGTCTATGCAGCTCATAGATGTACATTCGGAATCATGAAAATCTAGTTAGTAGGAAACGGGTTGCATGTTATCTAGCCCTTGGGGGTCTTTCATAGAAAAAAGACAGTAGCCTAAAGAGTAGCTATTATCCCCCTATGAAAGCTCAGCTCCTCGCTGCGAATACAAGGTCAGCAACAGGTAGGCACAAAAGACAATCTGGCAAATAAGTGAAGCTAATGTATACATAGAGAGTGGCTAATTAAGGGGAATGACGGGTAGGTGTGCAAGCAGGTACTAATAGGGAAAGCTGGGAACAACTGCTGCACATGATGGGTATGGAAGGGTCTGGAATGATAGAGTTAGAAATGACAGGCATTAAAAATGATTTTAAAAAACATTCATCTGCTGGGATTTGTACCCCTCTTAATGCATGGAGGACATGTGCTAGCTCATACATTATGGTATATAACTATTATTAGGGGTGGGCCTCCGTAGTTTATTGGTCTATATTCAGTTTACATACAGTTTTCTATCTCATCATCTCTTGGGAAAGTATGACTGTAACTCAAAGATTTTGTTCAGTGCACATTTAAAACTTTAACTTACACTGCAAAGTGGAACTGTGGGTAATTTGTATACATTTACTGTACACTGCACTGTGATATACTGGTAAAACCTCAATACAATACTTTCACTGTGATGCCAATCAATGAAAGGCAGACCTCCGTAGCATCTACTCTCACACTGCTCATACTGCCACGCTTTCAAAAACACTTAAACAGCATCCTGTCTTGTAATTTAGTCAAACTATGCAGAGATAGGACTGTTTTTCCCTAAAAGAAGATAATGCACCAGTGACCCTTTTGGCAGAGAGGTGGTTGTGGTCCTAATTGGAAAAGGTTGTCACACACACACACACACACACACACACACTGATACATACACATATTAGCACACACCAACGGAGACCCTCTGGGAGGTAATCTCTCTTCCTGTTCCGGCTATGCCTGACCAGCCAAGCGGAGCTGCCACCTCACTGTGTCCTTCTGTGCTAAGGCTCTGTGTGGTCTTGCTGCCGGAGGGGGGGGGGAGGGGGGCAATCCAGCCTCCACCTAGACACACATGACACACACATGGATGCATGGAGCCTGATGCCCTGCAGTACAAACAAAGAGATTTCCGGGAGGGCTGCAGCATCTGATTCACAGTCTGCTATTTTCTGTGTGTATCTGTGCGCGTGTTGCACCTGCGAGTGGTGGCTTGTATGTTTGTTCAAGATAATGGTTTGACTATAAAAGCGACTAAAATTGCCATTGTTGATCATTAAAGGCCATCTGCCCTGAAAGAAATCCCAAATGACTTAAGAATTCTCAGCAGCAATGTATTTTCTTGTACATTGTCTTTTTTAAAACACAACATAATGAAAATCTGGAGGTTGTATGAAGCACGGGTCAAGAGGAAGGGGAAGCGGTTGAAACACCGTTAAGATGCAATGTGCTGAAAATGTTACTAAGATGTGGCGGTTGCAGCAACAAAAAGACCAGGTGGCATTTGACCATTTTAAAACATATAATGTATGTCCTTTATGATATCAGCTGTATTTATGTAAATAGTCAGCTTGTATTTATTGTTGTAATATGCGAGCACCTAAAATGTCACTTTTCCCACATTTGTGGGAAAAACACAAATGTAAAACGATTTTATTCCGATTCCACACACGGAGCAGCCAAAAGGCACTTGGATGTCAAATAAAAGGAAATGAGCCTGGCAATATGAAACACAAACTTACGAGTCAACGCATCAATACATGTTTAACAGATATCAACAGAGCCCATAAATGTAACTTAAAATGATATGTGGGGAGCAGTAAATATGCTGTTTAATGGTTTCGTCCCTCAAGAAGGGCCAGTCGCTGTTTTTTCTTCTTTTCTCATCCAGAACAATTTCATCACAAACGATGTATGGAGACAAAAACTTTTGGATTTGAGCAGTATACATACATTTACTTCAGGGTATCTGGCATTCAGAACCCTCTTTGTTATTTTTTTCAGTTTTTCAATTTATTTCACCGAAGAGGTATTTAAAAATTCATTAACGTTTTGCGCAAAACACTTCTGGGAGTCTAATATTGACTTCTTATTAATAGGTTGTTTGTTGAAATAAATGATTTTGTTCTTAAGGCAATGAATATGTAAAGTGGGTGGGTGGGGGAGGGGACAGCCCCAGGTGCTACAACCAGCAGAGAGAGATAAAAAAAACAACACTGAGGTAATCGTTAACTGTCATTTTCTGCAACTCATAAATGTATAGTCATTCTCACTCAGTGTTTTACTTGTGATCGATCTGCGTATGTGTGTGTGTGTCTGTGTGTGTGTGTGTGTGTGTGTGCATGCATATGTGTCTGTAATAAAAGAATGACATACTACTGACAAAATCCAATCAATATGACAATCAATATGACCTTGTCACTTTCTAGCATCTCTGAATGTGGTTTGTGAGTGTTAGCGAGAAGGACAGATGTGATGAAATTTTAAGAACAGGAAATGCTACGAGAGATACGTTACCCACAATGCAACTTGTACAACAGACATCGGGTGTCTTAAGTCAGTAGCGGCTAATGTATCCTCAAGCAAAGATGAAGAGCGAGCTATAGACGTCTGGTAAACTCACTTCTCTCACATTTTGTTCATTTTCAAACTTGTAGTCTACAACCCTCACTGACTCAAGTGACATCATTTGAGGCAATCGTCAGAGACAAGAAGGGACTAGGCTAGATCCCTTTGTGATTCCCATGTTTTCATATGATGCAGAATTCGAACTGGAAAAAGTAAGTTTTCCTTCACACCATCAAACAACAGCAGCAAAAATAGCAAAATAAACAATTTAAGGTTCACTGTGTTATCAATAGAAACGTTTGTTCTGGACATTAAAAGTGATATTTCGTTTGTACATTACTGGACTTTGAAAATTATATTTTAGGTTCACAACCTGTCTACATTTGTTCACCGTGGTCCATTTATTTACGTAATATGAAAAAAAAGTTATCTATAAATTCGCCAATCTCTGTAAGGTATAAATCAGCCTTTGAACCTCTTAGCATTAGGGCTGAACGCTTTATAAGCTTTACTTTGTCCCTTGCTGTGGCACATTTGGTCTTTAAATGCAGCCTCAGAAGGATGCAGCCGCTGGATTGGGACACAGTTTATGTGAATGACATCAGCTGACAGGACAGTATAACAAAAATGAAGAATTTTAAACATTAAAGTATGTAAACATGTTCTAGTAGAAACCCAAAATACCAGTATGAACGTGAAAATCAACTTGATTTGTGTTCTTTATTAATATATTATAGCTTCACAATAGAGACTGCAAATTATGCTTGTACATAGCAAGATCTATTATTAAATGTGGCCTTTTCTTGGGGATATTTATATGTAAATGAGCACTTTAGTTGGAGCATCTGTTTTGTTTTTTTTTGCATTTTATGTCTTTATTGGACAGTTAATGGTGTAGAGAAAGACGCAAAGAAGTGGGGAGAGAGGGAAATGACATTTACAAAGGTCTGTGCTCAGAACAATGCAGTTACGTGGTATTCACCTTAAACCTTTTTCTCTACTTTTATATTTTGTTTCCGTTTCTTGAATATCAACAGTTGTGGAAAAGATTTTTTGGCGTGTCAACACTCACTCTGTGTCATCCAGTGACATCATAGTCCAGTCCTCTTTTTTTAACAGTTAAAGGCCAATCCACAGCTCTGCCAGAGACAGATTTTCAAACCAAATGTCTTAATCCAGTTAGTAGCATCAACCTTTATTTAAATTCTGACACAGTCTTTAAGGGATGTCGGTGAATTTATCCTTCACGTATATATTTTTACATCTTTATTGTCCTTGTGGTGATAATACTGTTCCCACCTTTTAATTTACTGCTACATCACAGAAGACTAATGTTACATTGTCAGTAATCATGTGACAAGTTAAAACAATCACTTTCTTATGAAACTAACACACACACACAAACAATCTGTGTCCTTCACATGTCTACATCTCACTTCCTCAGCCACAAATCCCCACACATACAGCACAGGATGCATAGCGTTTACACAGTACATACACACACACACACACACACACACACACACACATTTCTCGGGTTATACATCACTCTCTACATCTGTCCAACTGGAAGGGGAAATATGACTGTTATTGATCTGTCAATGCTCTGACCTGACACACACACACACACACACACACACACACATACCGTTCCATTATTGGTACACACAGAAAGAGGGAAACACTCAGTGCCATACACATGTGGGCACACCCTACCTACTTGACTGTCTATCCCTTCCCCTTTCATTTTACTAATATACTAAAAGTTTAAATATTGCACTGAACACTGGCATTAATGGCAACACTATGAACTTGTTTATTGCAGGCAGGCAGGCTGGGGAGTCGGACGGTAGTGATCCTGGAGACGCAAGGAAACTTAAGTAAAACCAACAGCTCCAAGAAATGGGCAAGGGGGGAAAATAATAGGAAACACAAGGAAAATTCTGAGTCACAGCTGTCACAGGTTCATCGTCCGCATACATGGCCAATAAAGCTGATTCTGATTAGATGAACAATAGGTCCTTCGCTCCGACTATGTCGGTGCTCGGGCCCTAATAATAAACATTAAAAGGACAATAGGTCCTTTGCTCAGACTACATCGTTGCTCGGGCCCTAATAATGAACATTACAGTTCCAATAGGGCCTTTACTGGCCCGACATTGCCGGTGCTCGGGCCCCAATTAGAAATACATCCAGGCAGATGCACTCATACAGTACACCCACAGTGGCATGTCTTGAGCAGCCGAGCAGCTCTTGTTAATGCATTATTGGAGCTGCCATCCAGATTCAGTCTATTTATCGCCTTATTCAAGTTTGTTTACTGCAGCACGTAACTCATGGCAGCAACAGACAGACCATTCCTCTCTTCTTCGCATATGAAAGTTTTACTGGGGCTAACAAACTGCAACCATCGACAGGGACGCTGGGTAGACCGGGGAGGGAGGGAAGAAAAAAAGGGAGAGGAGAATAGGAAGGATTTATGGCTGCTTGTAAATTTGTCCATCAGGGCTTTCGTTCTTATCAGCTACATTTGCTCTCTTGGCTCCACAATGAGCCGTCTAGACTCCGCTCCAAATGAGATCAATTCTCCCCTTCACACATACTATGTTCAACTTAAAATGAAAAGATGTTTCATTTTGGAGAGAGGGAGAAAATAAAAGAAAATGTGTTTTTCAAGCTGCTGAACACATTTCATGAGCGGATTGATCCTGTTTCACACATAGGCGAGAATGAAATGAGAGGTAACAGAGAAAAGGCTTTAGAGATGAGAATTCGTGCAAAGCCACACAAAAACTCACCTTTCTGCCGCAGCAGAATCCCACTCATTAGCTTTATGAATTTAACATCAGGGCAGAGAAAGCCAGATCGTTCAGTCGGTCTGCTCTGTTTGTTAGGGGAGCTAGTGATTATTGTTTATTACTTTAATACAAGCCATACAATCCTCAGCCTTACTGTGCCCATCTGGTATAATGACAGCTTAAATATTCAGAGATGTGCGGTCGTAAAAAATAAAAACAGAATGAACAAAAAATAAAGTGCGTGGAGACGCTGGCCAGCTTCCCTTCAGGGTTTGTTTTTTGTCATTCACTTCCAGTTTGGGATAGAGAAATGGACTGACATTTAAAAACAGCTGCTTTGCTCTTCAACAATGTTTTCGATTTACCTGCATGCATGCACGTAGGCACGCCGGAACACACTCCAGCAAAGACATAGCCACACATAAACGTACACACTGATCACATGCCCAGAGGACATGATTTAACGAGATAAACCAAAACAATTTTGCATGCACAATAATTATATCAAAGAATCATACAAACATTGCAACAATTAAGCTAACACAATTAACTCCAGGGCCATGGAGGATCCGAGAGGCTTGGTGAACCTTGTGAGGATTTTTCTAGCAGGTCCCAGTTATTCCTCATTTTACACAATTTTTCCAAGTATCATGTAACCGTCTGCGTTGTGCACCTGCAGAGTATTAAGAGGGCCATTTGGCTCTGATTACATTCTCTGTCTCTGTAAAACTGTTTTGCTACTCATGCATTTTTGCACTCCTCTCTGCGTCATCTCTTCGCCTCGCTCTGCTCCCTCTTCATGTCCTTCCTCCAACTTCCTTCATTTTCTGTCTCCGTATGGCTGTGAAGACGGCCACTGTAGGCGATCAATACCTGACAATGTGGTGAAATCATATATTTTTCCTCTTCTTCAGCTAATTCAATTTGGTCCTTAACATTCCAGTGGCTTTAATTAGATGCCCACGGTAGCAAATTGCAATTTACATTTTTATAGTTTTTCGAGTTAATTAGCTTGCTCACTCAGCCAGACCCGACTTGTTTATGCTCTCCCCTTCCTTTTCTCATTCTACCCCCTTGCCTACCTTTTGAGGCCTTTGCTTATGTAGTGTTTACAAGGGGGGAAAACGCTTAATGTCCCACAATTCCTTCTCAATAAACCAAATAAAACATTAAGCCTACAAAACACTTCTTTTATTAGCCATTTAGAAGATGCAAGCTTGGTGTGTTGTTTTGACTGTATCAAAAAGTTTCCCAGCCTCACCAATGTTACGTCCCATTGCACAAAAAACACGTAATCATCTCTTTTATGAGGACAGACCTTTTGACAAACAAGTTACTTGTTTTGCGTCTTCCCTGTTGAACTCATTCCTTCATCTCCTTCTGTTCCAAAGGGATGTGTTGTATTGAGTCTTCTCTCGCACAGACCACTGCTGTGAGCCTTTAACGGCATCAGAGTGGAAATGATTGTTAGCTGTTTCTTACAGATTTGGACTTTATTAAGTGTACAGCTGTATTATTCTGTCAGTAATGACAAAAACAACATGAAGATGTCACTACCAGTCCAGTGATGTCTAAGAAAAATTTTAACAAAGGTTTTTTTAACGTGAATATTGTCGTGTTTATCTCGAACACATTCATCCAGCAGTGTTGTCAGTTCAAACAATCTGCAGATATGACGGAAGCCCCGCTGCCAAACTAGTAAGCGTTCGGATAGAAAACAGCACTGCTTTAAAAGAATGCAAGCTGTGTTGGTGGGTGTATGTTGTTTCAGGTACCAGTGAGACAACGAGATATGAACCAGGAAGTCCAGCTTGAGTAACAGAACCATGAGTGTCACGGCTGATCAGATGACGAAACACTACACAGCAGTTTACAATATTAGAAGTGTGGAATTTTACAACACTTGAAAGTGGCAATGATTTTATCTTCCTTTGTAATGATTGCAAGGCAATACTGCGTTAATGTTACAAATGAACCTGAGCGCGCTTGCTCATATTTGATTGTAATGCATTCTGTACAACTTTTCTGATGTTGCAGTGTTTTACCGGAGCCCTCCGCATCAGCACCGTCACTGCGTCAACGAAGTGGCCTCAGGCTTGGAGAAACATCGGCTTTAAAGTTGGATAATCCTTTATACGACCGAACACAATGTTTATATAGTCATTTTCAAACCATTGCTGCTGTTATGTGCTACAACTCCATTTAATATATGACATGATGAGATAAGGGCAGAGATGTGGCAACCACTTGCTGTCTAAAAGCACCTCCACCAATACATTTACTGCAACTTTAGGTTCAGTTTGAAAGATTCAAACATTTCCTCAAGCCAAACTACACCACGGTTGCCCCATAAATACATACCTCTGTAGAGCTGCCCCCTGCCAAAATATAGCTGACCTGAACTGCTGGCAGCATTCGTGCAAAGAAATGAAATTGCAAAGTAAATTCTCTGACCTAGCATTGTCAAAGACAAGAGACTGCGTCTCCTTGTGTAACTCACTCGTCTGACATTTTCTTGTTTCTTTATCCCAACACATTATAATGTTTATTCTAAATCCAAAACCTTTCTTTTAGAAGACAGATATTCACAATAGAGGGAGAACGAGGTGAAGGAGGATAAGGGGGGGGGGGATAAAGCAAGAGACGGGAAAAGTATGTGAGTGCAAGTGAGGTAGATAGAAAGAGAAAGACAATGGCAAAGAGGGAGATTCAGTCAGTGCGGCAATCAGCCAAGCAGACAGGCAAGTAAATGAAACACGGCCTGAGAGGTTCTCCATGTTGTCTTCTGTTTCATCCTCTTCCACCATCACCCTTCATCTCGTGAAGAGACATCTAACATTTAGTCAAGGAGCCCTGGACACTGTGTGACATGGTGGGAAGACCAAGGGTTTGCTTACTGCAGAGAGAACATGCAAGCACTGACTTCCATTGCAACGCAATCAAGCGACTCCTGTCCTCCTCCAAGGTACGAGAGCCCTTAAGTTTGACTCTTCCCCCTTCTTTTCCTTTTCGTCTATTCCTGCTTCCTCCACCTCACTTTTATTCATCGCCATCCCTTTGTTCCTCATTAAAGCATCACATCCATTTAGCAAAGTGTACTTTGACATATTATACAGCGTGTTGTTATTGTTTGACCCAGGCTATTAATTCCAGGGCCTCCTGGAGGCAGAGAGAACAGACAGGGGCTAATGGTCGTGTCAGCCACTAATTGCTGGTTTTACGCTGATAAAAAAGGGGTCAGAAGTCAAAAAAATATCCAAAGATTCTCAGACATTTTGTCTGGTGGCAAAACATCAACAGACAATAAGTTATAACTGGCTGTTGTACGCTGCAATGATTGTGAAAATGGGGCAAGTAGAAGCTTTCCATCACATGACAAAGAGACAGTGAGAGCATCAGTGTTTAAACATCAGCTGTCAGATCGTTTCATGGACCAGAGAAACCGAGAGCACATTTGTTCTTCCTGTGTGCTTTTAAATACCACAGAACAAATGAATGAATCAATCTTTCGCTTTCACACTCAAGCAATCTTTGCCAATTTAGGAAAGACAAATAACCTTGGCAAAGATCTTTAAAAAAAATGAAAATGTTGCTGGACCCATCCAAAAATGAACAGAACAATTGATGGGGGTAGTGAGAATGCAGAAAAAGCCTTTATTTTGAAGTCTGTGGGGATACCTCTACACCCCGCAGGCTGCATCATTATAGGCGATATTTTCGTGAAAAACACATCGAATCTTTGAAAGCAAACTTCAGTGTTTCTTTGGAGTTTCCGAAGACTTTCTTTTCATAACCTCCTAAACAGGTTACGCGCTCACCTCAATTGAAATGCAGCCTTCTTCTCCAATTATACACTGCATGTTTTTCCATAAGCCCAGCTGTGCCTTTGAATTCTGAATGTTATTCATCTTATTTTTCCTGACAGCTTGTTCCTAGTTTTGTTTTAAAGTACTTTTCAATTGTCCTAACCTTATTTTGCTTCACATAGATGGGTATTTGCTGTAACTATTCTGTCTTAAAAACTGGAAACCACTCGCACAAACACAGCGGTACAATCTGCCTGAGGGATACAGGGAGGAGGGTGAGGATACGGTGGCGGAAGAGAGAGGGGAGCTGCTGACCTGATGTTCCCGCCCCTATCTGCTAATTAGTCCTATTCACTAACCAGATGCTTATAATTAAATTTACATGCGGTGGTGAATAGCCGGATAAAAAAAGAACTGATCCATCAGGAGGCCCCGAAACAATACACAAGAACATAAAAAGCTCATTAAGAGAGACAATAAAGGGAGGAGACCCCCAGAGCACTTCAAACACCATCTTGAGCTATGCCCTAGAAGCATCCGCCCACCTTCACCCGCCTCCCCTTCTCTCCTCCCCTCTCCCTCCCTTCCTGTGTCACATTTTCACTCCACCTCTTCCATTCCTCCTCTCTTCTCAATCATGTTTGCTCAATTTGCTCTGGCGCTCTTTCATTCTGCACCTGTCCCGCAATGGGTTGTTTGTTGCGATGTGCAGCTACCAGAGGCAAACCCTCCCCCCTCTGGAGATGTTCAGAGCAGAAGAAAAGGGGAGGAAAGGACAAGTTTCAATGCAGTTTTGGCACAGTGCCCTGGCTGCAGAAGGAGAACAACAACACCACCAAACAACAGAAAAGCTCACTCACTTACTCCCACTTCGATGCTCTGGATAGTTAATTATTGCTCAGAGCTATTTAAATACACCTAATTAAAACAAATGTAAAGTAGATCATTAGTTGAAAGATGTTTACTCCCTGTTGTATGGGAACTGATGGCAAGGTCTCGGGAATTAGGGGTGCGGAGGGCAGCAACCCACAGCAAAATGTAGACAAACTATAACCAAAGTTTAAAATGACATACATGTATTTTAAGAAATAGATACATTTACGATTTGTTTATATGTCCCGACCAATGTGCTATCCTGACCCTAACTATTCGAGGTCAATGCCAAACCATAACCAGCTACGTAGGGCGGGTCTTGCCAAGAAATGCAGTGCGATACATAATTACACGGCACTAGCACAGCGACCCCGCTAGCAACAGACAACGAGGGAGCTAACAATAACCAGGCTAGCAGCGCCAGCACTGCCCGTACCTTAACAAACGCTGACACCGGGGCGGCGGCAACAGGAGTAACGTTAAAATATTCAACGCCAGCCAGGGGACCACACTTTTTCAGGTAGACATTTTGGAGTTGTCCAAAATCAGCATGAGAGTTAAGACAGGCTTTTTGTTGAGAAATTATTTCTGAAAAGGCGCAATGACAAAGCTCCAGGAAGTGCTCTGCTCTCTGATATCACAGCCAAAGACCAGCAAACAGCAAGGAATGTCCTGGAGATATTGTTTCATATCATAGTATTCCATAACTCTATGAGCTCAGGCTGTAACGGACCTAGAATTTACTCTCAAAGAAGAGAAAGACAAAGAAGAGAGTGGATAACGTGGAGGGATAGTTGGAAGTCCGACACTATACACATTGAGATAATCGGAGAGTTTGCTCATACCTCATCTGTTCAGAGGATAGAGTAATTGACGTATCAGACGGCCCGTTCTATGGACTGACCATCAGCGCTCCAGAAACAATTCTCATGCCATCTTCAATTTGTTGAGTCTCACTGCAAGTTGTCTTTGAAACACTTATTGGCAGTGATTACATAATTGTCAACATTTTAGCACTATGCCCAACGAGACGCTGTGTGCACACTTAAGCAATTCAGCAGCACTGTTGCTCAGCATACGCCGCTGTACTGGCCACACTGGGAAGCTTGAAGGACGACAGACGCGTAAGAGGGGATGCAAGGGCGAATATGATATAAAACAGGCACTCAAAGGGCAGAACTCTTTTCAGAGAGTGACGCAAAGCACTGAGGCGCTGTGAAACTGTTGCAAGACGCCTGTAGAGTAAACGGCAAGTGCTCTTGGTACAATTTAGTATGTGAACCTGCTCAAGGTCAGTCTACGGGCTTTGAGAGATGACAACCTTCCTCAACCATTGTCTTTGGTAGTAAGTGGTGGTCTAATGATGTTTTTAATGTGGTGACACCCCCCAACTCAAACTAGTTGTTCCTGTGGGAGTGACACAAAAAGGCACCCTGGATTGCTCCGTGGTCAGTGAGTATATTCAGAATGAACGAGGCCGATGGAGGATAAACTTCTGTTGGTTTTAAAAAGGCAAACAACGGTTTAATTTCTAGCGGCTGTTAGCTGATCAAACAAAGTAGATATAGAGGGCAGGACAACTAAAGTAAATATCAAAGGATCTGCCAGACAGAGGCGTAATTCCTGTCATTTTTCACAAGGTCTTGCCCTTCTCTGTAGATAAATAAACTTGAGCACAGAAGAGAGGCTGTGCAGGTACAGAGAAAACACACAGAGCACTTACCAGAATGAAGGACAATAGCTGCAACGGTTTAAACCGTTTTTCATTTCCTCTGGGCACCACCATTTGAAAAGAGAAAATAAAATTAAAAAATGAACTGACTTAAATCAATAACTACAATCAAAAATTACAATATCAATAGCTAACCAAGGTTAAAGGATTTATGAGTTCAGAAAAGTGGGCAGCATGTACTCTTAAAACAGACCAGCATATACATTCAATAAGCATTTATTTAAAACACACAATATGTAATCTAACTAGGCTGCCTCTTATCGAGACAATGTTCTGTAACATCATTGGTGAACTTTTCATCATAACTGTTTTTTAAATATGTGAACAAATATAAAGAATGAAACACAATTACAAATGTTTCTGAATCTTCTCTTTTAGTTATCAGAATATTATTTTACACAGCAACCATTTTATGAAGCATTAAAAGTAAATAATAAAAAAAGCAAGTGTTCTCTTTCAGCTTTTTGGGCTTTATCTATAGTAATTATAATGGTCCAAAATTAAGTGAAATTACGTAGTTTAGTCAAAACCCTTCACATTTTCCAATATCTCAATATCTTTAATTCCCTAAAGAAATTCAGAATGTAATTGTCACGAATTCCCCTTCATATTAGTTTGTTTTCATCCTGTCTGCTTGTTTTATTAACTCTCCTATCATTTCAGATCCTACCATTCACACCCGATCAGCTCTCATTCCCCTCACCTGGTCCTCCACACCATCTCACCTGCAGCCCATCCCCTCATTAGCCCTCACTATTTAGGTCCCCTCACTTGCACTTGTTCCCTGCCAGATTGTCTTGTGTGTTATTGCCAAGTTCTCCAGCGTATCTTTATATTGTTCATGATCTGCCTGTTCCGACCCTGCCTGTTTTCGACCTTGGATTTTTGCCTGCCCCTTATTGGATTTGTTCACCTGTTTGACTGACCTCCCGGTTTTGACCCTGCCTGAACTCAAGTAAAAGAACTAAACTTGTGTTTTGTCTCCGAGTTGTGCTTTTGGGTTCAAGTATCTGTAATCCTTACAGTAATCATGATTTGATGATACGCAGTCGATACACACAACATGGGAATTAAAGGGGTGCTGAGGCTGAGGTTTTGTTGACCCGGTGACACCATGAGTCATAGTCCACGCTCGACCTACTCCGGTGTGAAAACGTGAAGCATCCTGGGAAACGGAGTTCAATGTTTCAGTCGCCAGTTTGAGTGGTGAGGTTCTACAAAAAGTACATTTAACAGGCCATTTTCACAGCAGACATTCAGATATGTCATAGCAGGAAAGTGTAATTAATGACGGCTGAATTTAACTTAATTTAGGTGTTCCAGTTCCATACTCTTTAGCTAGCTCATTGGCATGGATTACTAGCACACTTAAATGGAAGTCATCATTAGTGTTATTAATTACACCTGTGCTTTTTCCTGCTTTGACTAGTCAAAATGTTTGTTAAAAAAATAAGATTTATTGGATGCTATAACGACTTTGTTAGTCTGTATATGTCTGCATGTAACAGTTTCGTTTGAAAGACATTTTCCACTTTATTATAATTTAAGTCTTATTTTTGTATTTGTGGCCACTATTGCTATTGCTTATGATAATTTATTCAACGAGTTGATTGCTGAACTAGCTAAATACAATGCTGTCATGTCTACCCAACTATCCAGCCAGGCTAGAAACTTGAGTGGTCAGACAATTATAAACAAGCCAACAGATTAGCTGCCCATTTATTTGGAAGTGTTCATGTCAGGCTACATCAAGGACGATATATTTTGTGTGCACTGTGTAATGAAAAGATAAAAATAATTGCATGTCGCGACAAAAAACTAACTCCAGTCTCCTGCATGAATCCCAGACGGGCTACATTCCCAACCTCCCCGCCCTAATTCTCAATCTCACTACATAAAGGGTAAACTACTTCCTGAACTGACTGTTGGCATTTGACGTAAATTGTGGGGTGTAGAATTGTTGTCCGACATGGATGTAATTCCACAGGATTGATGGCGAAAACTAGTTATAAATTGTAATAAAAAAGAAATATCTTCAATTCCAGAAGAGAAGACAAAAGAAGAATAAAAGTTATAAAAGTAAATCAGGGAAGACCCGTTCCACCCTCCAGCAGTATGGGGGCCCTTCTCTGGTGTCAGCCTTTAATTAACAGTTGACCATGCCACAAAAGGATCCAAGAAGCAGTAGACAAAAAACCTGGTCGAAAGGCTAATGGCCTGAGAACGTGATATATCCCTTAAAGGTCCTACTCCACTCATCACGTCTCCCAGTTTAGGCAGCGTTTCAAATCCACACTCGGATAAGCCAGGACACACCGTCCAGTTCAGTCTCCTAAGGATTTGTCAGATTCAAGTCTGACAACAATTACACACTCACACAGACGCTGCCAACGCTCTCACAAAAGCATCTCAGTGCACACATGGTGTATACCTGTATGATTGAATTGGCAGGAAGACAAAGCAAGTGGAAAAGCTGAAAATGTCTGGGAATGTGGCCGATTTGCAAACGCATTACTGCTGACATAATTAGCATCATGCTGGAAGGACACAAACACACACACACAAACCCGCACAAACACAGTATATCCACAGGGACCCTGTTTTTAATGCCCACAGTCTGACAGGTGCCCATATGCAAAACACATACGCCAACACACAAATTATGTATGCACAGAGGGAGAGAAAACAGTCTTCCAGTTATGCACTGCAGTACGCCAGGGTCTGGCCCCTATGGACTGAAAGCTTGAACCACCAACAATACGTATCTGAGTTTAAAGCTCGTCCCCCATGGTCTTTTTTTTTTTTTTACCATATCATAGTATGTAGCATCTATATCTTTTTCATTGTATATGATGTAACCTAAGAAACAGACAACACAGAATAATCAAACCCTGAGAAAAGAGGTGTTGTGAGGACATGAGATAATTAACAAGCACAATACTCCCCCATTAAATATAGCCAGCTAATGCAAATTAATGATAATTAAGGGGGAGTTTTTGTATATTTTTTGCATGTCCATCGTCTGTCAATCATTTTCTCTTCTGCATGTGAAGAATAATTACCACCTGCAGCCCTGATGGTGTACAGCTCTGTTCCATACCTGTGATTACAGGGAGGTAATGCTTAGCAGAATATATTACCACACATTTGATTGAAGTATGAGCAGGTAGAAAACATTGTGTACAGTATGTGCAGTCAAAGGTACTACGAAAGGACACACGCTTAGTTTGCTGGGTCTCCTTTATATTATAATGAGTCCCTGTGCTCTACAAACATGCACACATATATTTTCACAACCGGTGGGTGGGCCATAGTTGGCATAGAAAGTGAGCAAATGGCTCGGACTCAGGCATCATGAATATTAATGAAAGAGTGGGAATATGACTGTCCTGACAAAGCGGGGTCTGGGCACACAAATCTCCGGCACATCTGAACCCTAAACTGGACCAACAAATGTCTCAAGGCTCATAATGACCGTCCTGTTTAATTTGTCCTTCATTATGTTTTTCGCTGTGTTTGCAATAGAGCCCTAATCAAATGTGAGCATCTGCTAAGACTATTGAGACAATGCTGAATTTCAGAATTAATTGTTTAGTATGATATCTTAATTTCAGCCTGATCTCACAGACATCTGTGAAATGACCACAACTGTAACAACGCATTACGTGGTGGTGGCACAATATGTGTATAACTACGTGTCGGCACCTAGAGAACAATGCGAATGGAATGTCAATTGGGATCCTTTGGACACAAAAATCATACGCATCCATGTGAATGTACAACGCTCAGAGCAAGGGACCTAGAATACATAGTGAAAAAAGACTATGCTGGGTGGAAGGGGAGATGGGCCAAACAAACACCTTAAAATGTTTTTGAACTATTGTGAAGTTACGTCAGGGATGTTCGTGACATGTTCACATATTTAACTTACGTGCTTATTTTAAGCCCAATGATGTTTTTCCTGAACCCTACTAAGGGGCGTTAGTTTTGCTGCTTGAACCTAAAGGTTGTTTTTGTTTGCCTTAAATTATTTCCATGGTGATGCACTGTTAAGTTGTCATTGACGTATTTCTGTGAAATCATGTTGCTTAATTTGATGGTATTCAGTAAATTCCTGAAAAGACATCAAGCTGCACAATGTCAGACAATAGAAATCAGTTGATGACAGTCTAATTGTGGTGAAACTAAACAAATCATGAAGACATTAATTGTTCTCATGATTGTGCTAATGTAATAATTGTTAACAATTGATTGCAAGACTGGCAGTGTGCTCCACACTGGTTTTGGGTGTTTCTTCAGATTTTTTGCTGGAAATCTTCCTTCAAAAACAAAGCTAAAGCTTTGAAAGTTTCTTGTGGTGGCAGATGGTGGAATAACTGAAAGGCTGACGGAGAACTCACTTGCATGCTTGAACGTGTTTATCCTCTTCAGACAGAGAAAACCTGGCCGTAACCACTGGCATATGTGTGACAATAATCAATCTGGTTATAAAATTATACCTCCAAATCAAGGCGATTAGTCATCTTTTCCTCTGTCATTTTTTGCAGCAGCTATACCAATGTATCACTATTTCTTTGACAATGATATATTGATGTTTAATAATGTTTCAGGAAACACTTGTATCTCTAGTATTGTACTTTGGGGACCTACAAGAGCCAGATTAGAAAAAGAATGGTTGAAATAAATGCAACAATGGCCGAGAGAGAAACTAATGTTTTTTTGTGAATGTTTGAGCTAAAAAACTCTTATTAGATTAAATGGCTGCCATCTAGTCAGAATACATCCATGTTTGGATCCTCACTGCCTGGTAGAGGCACACATCTTTTGAACTGTGGCAGTTAAGTTATAATTGTTTTCATTCATTCTGTTACTGATATACATTGTTTTTATGTGAGCTTGTGTTGTTGGTATCATTAAAGCTTTGACATATTTTTATCACATGCGTAATGTATTTTGTCATGTTTTATGTTCGTGTCTGTGTGGGTTCTGTGTTTCACTTGGTTTTAAGACAAATTACCCCTTGACAGTTAAAGCTGAATGCCTAAAACCTATTTTGCAACAACATATATGTATTTACTATTTAATGTAAGCAGATCTAATGGAAAAGTATTGATGACCTCAAGTGTCAGACCTGGTCTTAGTGTTTCTTGAAAAGTCCAACTGTCTGGTTGGATTAAATGTGAAAAGGAAAGTAGTCATTATAACACTCTATAACACAGGAGAGCCGATAGTTACAGGAGACATTGGACAGTCCGCCCTTTAACTACAATAGCATTATGAGCAGGATGGATGGATGAGCCGTGGCATCAATATCTACTTATCCATGTGTCCATCTAGAAATCGGCTGAGGGGAATGTGATTAAAAGGCTGTTTGTGTCATGCCTTCAACTCCATTGATCTCCTTAAAATAACCATTACCGGAGCCTCAAACACACAGGAACATATCACACAGGAACACACACAGGCCAACAGAACCGCACACACATAAAGGTGCTCCGTCCATATCTATAAATATCAACCTGAGGTAGACTGACTGACGAACTTATTTCCTCTCTCTCTCCCACACACGCAGGCGCGCGCGCTCACACACACACACACACTAAAGTAACGCAGCCTCTCATATTGCCGGGGCAAGCTAGACAGCTAGTTTGCTGTGAATTTAAAGCGATAAGCTGAGCAGTGGCGGGCCATAGCTATTCCTGGACGTTAGGTGCACAAAACCGGGCACTGCCAGAAGATTTATCTCCCCCTCTGAAATTTCATTTGGGGAAGAAATAATAAGGCATAGGAAATGAAAGTTAATCACGAATCCTCGCTCACTCTCTCACCCTCGCTCTCTCTCTCTCTCTCTCTCTCTGACGCTGGCTTTGAGAGCTTAGCTGAGGCCTGCTTTATTTGGCTGGGAACCTTTTGTCTCCCCCCTGCAACCTTTTAAATGCTTCATAAATCAGAAACAGTGCGCACACTTATGATGGTTTGTTGTCCCACAGAAACTAATTATGATGAGAAAATGCCCCTCCACCAGTGGAACAAACTAGAATGAAATGGTTCGCCATCTAACGTCCATTAGAAAGGTGTGTAGGTTAGAGAGCCTACGGAGAAGATTGGACAAGGATTCAAGATGCAGCTGTAATGCGTCTCTTATTATTTCCTTATTAAGATACAGTGTTATTTCCCTTATTTCTTGACACTATATTGTGATTATGTGGAGTGTTACAGCATATAGATCAATACTGTACATAGTGATAGAAAGTAATTATCAGTGAAATCTAGTTTTTTATTCATGTAGAAACCATAATACCAACACGTGCAGAGCTCTCATTCTGGATGTAAATACTTTACTCTGAAATTCAAACTCAATCAATATATTCCTCATGTCAATCTGAACCTTCTACCTTTAACCATAAAATGTCCACATATCCATTCACTCCAGACAGGTCATTCTTTACAACGCTGCAGGCCATCTCTCTCTCTCTCTCTCTCACACACACACATCAAATTTGCTTCAAAATTAACACTTACAAAACAAAGTTTACTAGATTCTGGGTCAATAAATTTGCTCTAGTCATTTATCTTTTTAAAAAAAATGACCATTTCATAAAATAGTTACAGGCTACTTTAAATCTAACTCTGACTTTAATAAAAGTAATTGTTTTATACATACAGTATATGTATGCAAAATTGTTAATGGCTGGTGGATGGTTGGATCTGTACAATGGCTACAAAGCTCAAAAAAGGCATTCGGTGCCACTTAAATAACATTTTTCCATTCGCTCACTTATTCATCTTTTCCACATCTCATCTCTCTTTTAACCTTGTGTTTAATTAAATGAGATTAATATTACACTCTAAGTGACCTTCTGTTTTGATCACATGTACTTGACCAGGGACATGATGTGCCACGATAGAGAGAGGAGAAGGGAATGAATTGAAGAGAAGACAAATAAATAATAAATACATAAACAAGGAGAAAAGCACTGGAAGGTGTGTTTGGTGCTTTTGCTTAATGAAACCCACAGAGCAGCTAAATTGAAATAACCCCAATGAAATGACCTTGAAATCTGCAGCTGCTCCTCGAGTTCGCCAGTAAAACATCAAAATACACATCATGCAAATAAGTGGAAAAATGCAAACAGACTCAATATTAGCATAGTGTATATAGGACTGTTTATTGCTGTAGTTTATGATGGGGAGCCCTTAGAGTGATAAGGAACAGGGTTGTAAAGGCTTCAGGCTTTACAGTTGTTGAGCACTGATAGCAAAAACCAAAATTCCTCTGAATCTGGTTTCCCTTATTGAGATCATAAGGTTTCGGCATTTAGTCAGCCATACATGTGAGCAAACACACGGATAAATACACCACGAACACCTTATAATGTGTTAGATGGAGTGCAGTGAAAAGCTTGAATGCAACCATTAAGCAGTGGTTGATGAATCCAATTTTCTTTGTAGAAAGAAAAGCTGCCGTCCGTCATTCCTCTCAGCAAGTCACTTAACCTGAATCGCTTGTGTAAACACACTGTGGGATAAACGGGTATTATCTTAGAGGAGGCCAAGAGCCGGCAAAGCGGAGGGGTGACGGAAATAACTAGAAAAAAAAGCTATCGCTTCCACTTCCTGGACAATGAGGACGGCTGTAATGAGTATTGGTGTGTGTGTGTGTGTCTGTGTGTGTGTGTGTGTGTGTGTGTTTGTTCGAGGGGCAGCAGGAGAAAGATCCAGCATTAGCAATAGGGAGAGCGAGGCAGACACGAGGAAGAGAGAGAGAGAGAGATCACTGTAATGAGGTGTCTGGGATGCTGATGCGTTTCCAGCGATACGCAGCGTAAAGCTAACAGTTCTCTGAGCAGGGTGCTTTAGCATCTACGCCTCCTGCCCAAGCCGAGCTGATCCAGATTGCCTCTCAAAGATGTGATTTTGGTGAGCGGGGGGCTGTGATTGGCTGCTGTGTTTATCTGCCGGTTAAGGAGAGGACAAAAGATTTTTTCTTTCTTTCCCCTGTTGATTAGTTTTGATTTCCTTTTGTCATCGGGGCACTCCACCCGTTTTGCTCGTGAAGATTAGGTGTCTTCTCTTGAGGTGTACCACTCTTCCTGTGGACACAGTTGTATAATGTCTTTTTTGGCTCTGGGGGAGCTCGCTAAAGTTAAAAAAATAACCCTGGTGATTTCATCCTTATTTCGGATTGAGCTCGAGACTCCAATTTTGTAACAGAAATACTGTTTTTAATGTGGACATTTACAAGTCATGTAGGGTCTAATGAAAGATGAGGGGTGTTATGGGAATTGTACAATCCAGTATGTTTTTATGACCCAAGCCAAGGAATACAATTCAGGTTATCTCCGCCTCTGCTGCTTAGATGATGACCATTCTTTTTTCAATCTGTTTCTCACAAGTCCCAGCCAAGCTTTCTTTAAAGCGTTCCCATTGAATTGAAAGCTTTTTTTCCATGCTGGCGCAAACTACAAAATATAAAAATTGCTGCAGTTTTTTTTAACCCAGACTGTTGTCATGTTGACATGGGGCTGCACAAAGCACACAAGTGATCTCAGATGAGGTGTACTGATTACAGGATAACTCCAGAGATTCTGAAGTTCACTTGAGATCACATGAGAAGTCTCTGTAGTATATGCGTCTGCGTCCTCCCTCTTCCCCTGACACCAATTTCCTGTTTCACTCTACTGTTCAACTCCCATATCAGATTCATGGTAAAGATGGGTCATGGAACAGCTGGAACTCAACAACCAAGACAGTGAATTCTGAGATGACTCGAGGAGTTTTAGTCTCTGATCCCGAAAATTTCAAGTTCATTTTTATTGGCTGTTGCATCCCTTAAGCCTTTTTCATTTTGATTGCCTGGTGCTCCGTAGTTGATCCGTCTCCATTTCCTCTTCCTCTCTTTTTACCCCTCACCTGTCCCTATTCCCTCCCTACCTCCCCTGCTCCGTTATCAGTTCTCTCCCGCCGGAGGCAGAGTCTCCTGCCTTATGGAAAACTCCTGTCTGCCAGTGGGAGTTAACACAGAACTAACACATCACCCAGCATGACACGACCGCCACAAAACTGCACGCGTGTGCATGGATGTATATGTGCAAGTATAGATCTGTGAGCACTCTCAAATGTGCGCGTGTGTGTTTGTGTGAGTGAGTGAGCGGGGAGCACTTTGAGGCATGCATCGTTTTCCAGACAGACAAATAAGAAAATGCATGACAAGTCTTGCATGACAGCCCTGTCATCATCCATCCATCAATCAACTTTGCAACACACGCACACAGAGCGCTCACTGTCTCTCTCACACTCACACACAAATGCTCACATCATGCGAATGTAGCAACATGCTGATGGTATATCATGTTGTTTATTGTCCAATATACAGCAGAAAGAGAAATACGGTTGAAGGCTGAACAACTGAACATGACACTTCAAAAAACCTGTTGGCATTGAACCTTGCCCTAACCATTTTTATCGTTATTTCTGTTCATTTGGTCGTCACTGGATGTTTGTAGGATGTCACATCAAATTCTGCTCCATCTTAGAGGAAGGATGGGGACAGGGGCCACTATCTGGACAGGTGGATGGTGATGGGGAAGGAATAAAAGAAGCTGACAGATAAAAAAAAAATATATATATATATATATATATATATATATATATATATATATATATACTGTATATACACCTTTAAGGCTTGTCTCCCGGTAACAATCTCACTCCTCAGTCGTTTCCTTTAGATTTTCAGGCACAATCTGTCAGTCACTTTTCCTTAAGCTTACCATTATGTCATTATAGTATGGAAATTACCAACCAAATGCTAATGTCCGCAGCCAACAGCCAGGTAGCTCAGGGCCTCTCACCCCTGTCTCTGTACCCCGAGTGTAAATTAGAGCCTTAAGCAGCTAGTCCCTCTGCTCTATCTTATCTTTAAGACATATATTGCCCTTTCCATTTGGCAATTTCCCCAAATTTAGCCCGCCTCTCCCCTCAAGACTTACGAAAAGCAGGTTTTATTGGTCGGGGTCTCCTGCAAGTAGATTCAGAAAGGTATGAGCGGGGCAGGAGGGAGGACATATAGATTTATTCTCAGTAGAGTCGGAGGAATGGGCTGCCTATTCAACCGCTATCTTTTTCAATTGTACACAGAAGATATCAAACTGGAGCTACGCTGTACTGTGGAACTGTTTGGGAAAAGGTCACAGTGCTGCCTCGCTCACTGCATACAGTCAATTTGTTCAGTTGAAGAGATTCAATTCTCAGCACAGGCCCAACCGGAATAAGAGGGCAAGTGAAGCATTTGAAATGTGTCATCATGCTTCACTTAGTCACTTTAAAGAATAGTCATTAGTATGATTAACTGGCTTATCTAAAACACAGAACATGATGCATATTGATTATATCATTACCATCTGTGCCATATCCAATTGATTCTACTCCCAGCTTGATATGTTTGCAGGAGGACTGCAATAATATCATTTGAGTGACAGCTGGATTCTGCAAGGCTGAGATTGGAAAGGTTGTTATATGCCAAAGGCGTGGTCATATAGATAAAATATGGTTCCAGTCATTTTATATATTAAATGTATTATGCATGGATAGCTCTCATTCATTTTGTGCGTCTTTGAGTTTGATAAGTCCATGTAAATGGGTTGTATTTTCCCACAGCAGGAGCCCATTGTAAATGGGACGTCAAATGAACACTGCCATCTTTCTGGGAATAATGACAAAACCAGTGGGTGAAATTATTCTGAGACTCCGTTTTATGGCTGTTTTTCATCCTAAATTACATAGCTTGAAATTCGGCTTATTATAATTGCTATTTGTAAAATATGAAGCTTTAGTTTCTAAAAGTTACTGGGTTTCATTTTTTTTCCTGATGAGTTTTACAGTTAAGAACTTGAACACAGAAGTTATTAAAGAAATCTGCAAGATAACAGAAAAACCCTCTAGTGTGGAACAGTAACAGTGAGGGAACAGATTGGCCGGGTCCTGCGAGAGCAGAGCAGATTCACCATAATCTGCTGTATAATGTCAGCATGTTATTGTTCTCCTGGTTTGAGCCATGATTAGACAGCAGATTGAAGACATTTGTCATGTGCAGTCCCACAGATTCCTGAGAGAAATGGTGACAAAAAACAACCCAGCACTGCCAGCCATACATTGAAATAGCAGGGGGGGTTTTGCTGCACAGGCACAGTAGAAACATGAAATGCCGCATGTATCAAACACAAGTTTCAGACACGTCATACAAACTGACAATACACATTCAATGACACGTGCTAACACATGTGAACACAGCAGCATGCACGTATAAAAACAAATAATAAATATTTTCTAAACTGCTATAGAGGCTCTAGAATAACAGGGAATAAAATTGCTTCACGGATGAAACTTCAAATCACAGTGTGATGAAGTAAATTGGTAAAGGTGTATTATAGGATGAAGCCATGGCAGATTATGCAAATCTATACCTTGACTAATGACATGAAAATTACATGTAATACTGTGTTACACTGATTCACACTCACACACACACATTAAGAAGACTTACGAGAATGTGCTGATGGGCTGTCCGTGACAGATCTATCGGTTCATGAGCTAATGTTTATATGCATATGCACGTGTGCTTGTGTGTGGCATATGTGTCTGCAAGTGTGTTTTCCTGTCTGTGTGTGTGTATAGTACACAAGTGACCAAGCACGTACGTGTATGTTTTCCTCCTCCTAGCGCTCTAATAGTGTGTCCTCTGGATTAAATTATATAAATGGATAGCTTTTCCTCCTGATGCACCATCGGCCTGAAGGATAAACAGGGCTCCCCCCCCCCCATGGAGCATGGTATTCCAGGGCCAGCAATGAGGATCAGCAATGAGGAAGACAAATGGCAAAGCAGAGGTAATCAGCAATTCAGATCAGTCTCGCTGTCAGAGGATGTGGGTCATACTATGTTCATGTGTAAAGCAGACAATAGGATGTGCCGCCAGGAAGGAGCTAAGGCACAATTTGTTAGCAAACACCTCTAGAAAAGGTGTATTAATCAAGCTAAATCAGTCTATTTTCATTGTACAGGAAAAACACTGCATCCTTCATTAAAGGTGCTACATGTGATAACTGTAGGCATACATTAATGACTGGGTACAGTGGCAGACACTGTCAAATGTACATTTTTATTTTTCAAGACCGAGTCCCGCGGAGTCTTAAATAAAGAGCTTCACTGGTTTATATTCCCCCAACATGAATCCATTACAGAAGAATTATTTCTCCACTGAAAATAAAATATGAGACCATAACGCATTGGAGCCATAACACATGTTGTGTTTTGAGTTGAAGCGATTTGAAGCTTAATTTGTCCTCATGGGAAAAACTCACACTCTTGCTCATACATTACAGCATCGCTCTCTACCAGTACATAGAGAGCCGACAAGTTTACCCCTGTTCTCTGGGGTTTGTCAAAAGGCATTTCAGGAACTGTTGGAAAATCTCTTCCTAAAGCAGAAAGTGGATTCAGCACAAAAATAGATTTCAGGACTTATCACCTGAGTATCTGAGGGTAGAGTTTTACTTACGGCAAAAGTTATATCACCAATGTAAAAGAATGTTTGTTGCTCATACAATTGCAGAACAATTTTTTAAAAAGGTATTTCACTACAGATCACACAGAGCCGAGTCGTAAAGTGTTCTACTTTTGAAGCATTAATGTTGCTGCTGTCTGCAAGAATTTTTGGTTCATGCGTGTATTACAGAGATAGGAAAACTCTATTTTCAGGACTTCAACTTAAATTTGAATCATGCAAAAGTTTCTAATTTGCATCACAACATCTTCACGCCGTTTTCCTCCCCCTGGCTCTCCTCTGTCTTCCTCCTGTCTCCCTCCATCACCCCCACACCTTCGCTCACCTCGCTACCACACATCAGTAACAATCTCATTTACCGCCCCATTAATTGCTGGAATCCCAGACACTGGTGAGAGGAGTGTGTGTGTGTGTGTGTGTGTGTGTATATATAGTTTGCAAGTAGCAGCAGTGTATTGAGGGAGGAAGGTGGAGCAGAGAAGCTACTGAGGATGTGTGACTGACAGTAAACCTCCACCTTGTGCTGTAAAACCACTCTGTGTGGCCTCGCTGATGAAAAGAAAAGGTATATACACCGATACATCGGCTACAAAGCATTAGTGGTCATTATTCACTCAATAAATGATGAGATTAATCGAGGTGAAAGCCATTAATTGTCACTGATTTCTAATAGTCACAAAAGGCGAGACGTAGATAAAGAGTGGAAGTTTTTTTTAAAGTTTGAGACAGTTGATATGTGGATAGATCGATCTCAAAGAGTGCCATGTTTTGTACCTTCGGTACTGCTGCAAAAGCAGTGACACATAAGTGCTTGTTTTTCACACACTATCATCTATAGCTGCATGAAACCAAAGTATAGCAAAGAGACACACACACACACACACACATCTATTCACACAAACATCTTTCTATCTGTCTCTTAATGTCTCACTGCAAGATAATTCACACACACACACACACACACACACACATAAAAGCACAAAAAGAAGAGTGGCACATTAGCAGGGGGCTGTTAATGAAGTGAGTCCCTGCTGCAGTAATGAGAGTACAGATTTAACTACATTAGCATCACATTCCTCCTCAACAGTGCGTCAGGTAGGGCATGACAGCGCTCACAGTCAGACACATTACAGCTATTTGTTGTAACATTGATCCAAGCATCAGGATGCTGATGCTTTACTAGCAGAGGGGATGCAGGGGGAATTTTGCACTGAATTAGTGCGAGTTCTGTTGCTTCGCTTTGAGCTTTGTTTGTATTTGTGGTAATGCTTTGAGAAGGTTTGTTATTTGCTGCGGTGTTTTCCTTTCAAGAGCTTCACAGGTAAGACTTTTCTGATCTGGAAATGTGATAAAAACCCTTTGAAAAGGACAAAAAGACGACTGTTTTTTGAACAAAACAATTGCTGGCATAAAAGGAAAGCACATAACTGCTAAAATAATTATAAACAAAACACCTTTATTTGTTAAAAAAAAAAAATGAAGAATCATTGTGTGTTATTTTTCAGAATGACATGCAAGCAAAAGCACTCTCGTTCAAGGTTCAGGGATGAAAGACTTGAGAGTTCATCTAAAGTAAGGAGACACCTCCACTCAGTTATAACCTCCACATCTTTTACTGAAATTATGTTTGCCATTTTACCCTCACTTTACATACACTTCTGCTCTCTACTGGCAGATGCCAGTTACATTTCAGGTGTGCAATAACTCTAATGAACGTCTCTGCATGCAGGGCACATCATGTGGATACTTGGCCATGAAATGAAAGCATAATTACACCAGGGAAGTGCTTTTGTCTCTTCATTTTCTCTCATCTTCACTATTCTGTGCTCCTTTGCTCTCAGGTGGCTCCGGTTCTTACATGAATGCACTCAGGGGCTGCCTCGCTCTGTCTCTCCAGCTTCCTCAGTCTTTCTGACTCTCACGTGCACAGACACACACTTCCAAAAGTCTTTGTAACAATTATCATCGGGGCAGGTCTGAAGAGAGTAAAATAAAATGGGAGAAAGGATCTGAGTGTATGATGGGCCCAATTCCTAGATAAAGGTCAAGCAGATTGATGGTTCTAAGATGACTGGCGCAAGGACACAAGGTTATGACATCTTATATCATCACTGTCACTGGCGCCAATGCCATCAGCGTTGTCTCCATCGCTGCAAGTTTCATAGTAAGTGGCAAATTGTATCTGACATTCCAAGGCTTTTGCAAATTGTTGGTACTTCTCTCTCTCTCTCTCTCTCTCGCAGGTTTTATTTTGAAATGAATAGGGATGTTTAAGTGGTGGCTCGGGACGCCGTCAAATCGTCCTTGAGTGTCATACAATAGATACAAAGCAGAGTAGAGAGGGGAGAGAATGGGAGGCGGAAAGAGATAAGAGGGAGAGGGTTAACAAAGAGGCTGTCAGAGAACGAGGCGCTTTGTCATTGTCTGGAGCATTTAATGAGCAAGAATTAAACAATGACAGGCCGTAATAACCTGAGAGCAGGAAGTGTATGTGTGTGGGCGTTTGTATGTTGATATCCGAAGGTTTGCTTTTGCACTTCTTTTGAGGTTGATGAGAAATACCTGTTACTGTAACCGTTTAACTAATATTAACACCTCAACAAAAAAAACAGTTGCATTCCCATACTAGCAGTACGTATGTACTTGCACACCTTGAGATAAGTAAATCATAAACACGTTGCAGAATGAGCTACAGATTCAGCAAAAAAAAAACTCATGTTCAGAGATTAATGAAAACAGCTGTAACCGCATGCTTAGGATGTCAATTGCAATGTCATCGATTGGTTTCCTGTCAGCTATCCTACGATACCGATGTCACTCATTTCAATGGATGCGATTGTCGCAGCCGTAAAGGTGCCCTGGGGCAGCAGAAAGGGAGAGCACTTTAATTCTATCGAGCTGATTCCAGCATTAGTTGCAATGCAAACCAACAACCACCAGGTGAAGCATGTGAGCAAAATCAATTTTGCAGCAAAATCAAATTGTTTACATGGATAGGATATTCAACCTTTGTTTCTTTACAATGTAATACTTGACTTCTTCCTTTACAGGGCTTGTGCAATAAGGCAATAAAGTAGTCCATGAATATGAGATGTGAGTTTACAGATAATTACAATCCCTCCTCGGCATTGTGGAGGTTGGTTTATTGTTTTTGCCGGTTACACCTACAGTCTATGGGTTACAATCATTTTAGTTTTTTTTATTCTTCACAGTTCATTTTGTTTGTACGCCCTCTGGTGTTTCGGAGAATAATGCGACAAACAGTGCATAGAGTATTAACACCTCTGTGCATGCTCGGAGGCTTGCGTTACGGTGCCAAGCGTGAGTGTAAACAAAGCTTTATACAGTAGCTTACAGTAACTGGTATTTGAATGTAACAGAGTGGAACTTACCGTGGAGGAAACCATGTCTCCTTGGATTCACGCTCTCATGCAACTAATTTAAGCTTTTCTTTCAGCAGACAACACATGACAGACGAGGGTTAAGACATGGCGAGATTCTAAATCGGAATATTACAGCTGCATGGAAAGCTACATAACTCCAACTAGTGAAAGGGATCAATAGATTAAATTGGCTTCCAATCGCCAGTTTGCACAGCCTATAGTTTCCACAGTTGCATGGGGAACGTCCAATGACCTCATCCTGCACAATTAGCCATGTGCTTTTGGAAAACACTTTTAGATTAGTACAGCGTAATTACTGCAGAATTTATGGGGTAATCTTTGCTAACGGTGTTCCAGTACATTACGTACCAATACATACACACTGTTTTTGTGAAGTCCCTTGTCCTACATGTGCTTTTTTAGCTCATTAAAAAAAATGATAGCTACCATCAGAGTCAGTTTTATCGTCTAAGTTTATTTAACAATAACAATGTTAGAAGTGGGGTATTTATTGGCATAGTTCATATCGTAGAACAAAATATTAAAATCTCTTTAGCTTGCTTTAACCACAGACCTTATTTTAGCCATCTAACCCAAAACCCATTGACTTTGAACCCATTGAACCGGAAGTGCTAAATGCTAACTCATTTCCCTATTTTGTTATTTAAAAAAAAAGAATTGGACAAACTAAAATTTTGACCTGATGATGGCACTTGATGAAGAATTAAGTCATAGCTGCATAAGCGTTGCAATCAAAAGCAATGTCATGCAAGGACTGCTTTGCATCTACAAAACCTGCTACAAGTTTCCTCTGCATGTTTGTGAATCACCACAAGAAAGCATTGCAACATTCACACTGAAAAGGAGCAGAAGAGGCCGCCCACAGCTGCTAAAAATACTTTCTTTGTAATTGTTTAAAAGCACAGGCAAATATGGACACAGTGTAATAACTCATCCGGGGGTCATGGCAAAGCTTGAGTGCCAGTAAACTATAGAGGAAGTTAGCTGGCACAGTTATATTTAAAGCCTTCAACGATATTGCTGTTTCTTACAAGTCAAAAAAAGGCACCAAAGGACAATAAAATGACTATAACGCCACATGAGCAACTGTTTAGAGGCCAGGCAATAGTGGTGTGGGTCCAAAATTCAAAAATGTATTAAATTATTATGATAATACGAAACATCATGTTAGCTATGTCCCCTTTGGGTGCAGCTACCTACTGTTGATCCCTTCTCCACTGGAAGCACAATGTTCTCCGAACACACACACACAAAATAACATCCTTACCACAGTCTCTTAATGAGCATAATCCTCCATGTTTGAATCTCACTGCCTAGTAAAAGGTTTGGCCACCCTGTTTCTCCGCTTTCCAGCTGATTCCAATTAGATGTTCCCAGTAAATAATACTGTAAAGCTAGTGGTTTACTGAAAAGAGAACAAGAGCGAGAGGAACCGAGCGCATTAAGGAAGCTTCTCGTCTCCGGAGGTTAATCTTCCATTTTCAGCCTAATTTACAGAGCACCAAGAAACATGCATGCAGGGAGAATACAAAAGAGGCAGAAAAAAGCAAGAGGTGTGATCAGGGGGAAGAAAGCGAGATTAAAGGTAGAGACAAGATGAGGGACAGAGACTGAAAGAAAAAAAAAAGGTTGTTAAAATAGAGGAAACGAGGGAAAGGCCACAGCTCGTTCTGGATTCTGACCAGGCAGCAACACTGCATGTAGCAGAGACATTTCATTTGCTGTCTATTTGAGTGGAAAATGGTTGTGATCCAATCAGACTGCCTGTCACTGGGACGTGTCAGCGAGTGATCGAATATGAGGAAATGTACACAGACCAGCCTTCCCTGCCGCAAGCATCAATCTCCACCATCAGATTAAACACGCTGAAATGAATCCAGACCAACTGGGCGATATGCGGATCACACCGCCGTATGTAAATGATGGAGCAGCTGTCTGAAAGCCATGGTGGATGGATACCCCGCCCTGTGGTTTTGTCCAAAATAAACGGCTGTCGATGGACTCACAGACAGTACAGATATAGATGTCTGCACTGATCACTGTATCGTATGATCAAATGTTAATACTGCGTAAAACGACGGAGGATCTCTCGGGTGAAGGCCTCATGTAAATGTCAAGTGAGGCAACAATAGCGTTGTGAATACGTTGAAATAGGTCAAGCTGAGTGCAGTTGATCTCAGGTCTTTACGCAGCAGGGTGAGCAGCATCCGAGAGGCGCCTGCGTCAGAATTGAAAGCACACCAGAACACCAACAGGGGGATGCTGGCTGTCTGGATACACAGCACCCCCTAGAGGATAATCTGAAACCCGGACTCCCTTCATGTGTGTGAGAAAAGGATTGATAGAGGAGAAAGACATAACAAGTGTGTGTGTGTGTGTGTGTGTGTGTGTGTGTGTGTGTGTGTGTGTG
>NW_022280037.1:6827930-6836567 GCF_004355925.1 Anarrhichthys ocellatus
GTGTGTGTGTGTGTGTGTGTGTGTGTGTGTGTGTGTGTGTGTGTGTGTGCACTAAGCAGTAGGCTAGGCCGAGCAGAGAGGGAGACTGAGTGACTTTATAGTCCTGATAATCTGGATTAAAACCCTCTGGGACAGCATTAAACACCGCCGGCTGGGCATTACACGCATTCAGATACACACACACACACACACACACACACACACACTATCTCTATTTCTCTGTATTTCTCTCCCCTTTTGGAGTGTCTTGTTTAAACACGACACGATTTCTTTAACTAAAACCGTGTGCGTACATTTGCATGAATGAAAATAAGCCTCTAAATTCAGGCTCTTTATCTCTTGATCTGAGTGTGTTGGGAGTTTTTTGCATGTCATTTCATCCAAAACACTCTTTAGTACCAAACATCTAAATCGTTTTATACGCTTACACCGGTCGACAGGGATATTCTAACATGGAGCGACGTCAGTGTTCGATGAGACGATGGGAGGCATGGAGAGCTGGTGGGCTTTGCCATGCCAGGCCCAGCGGGGGTATTAGGTTTGATTGGATTGGGGTTGGGGATTTGTGTATTAAACTGAGATTACCATGTGATCCAGCATTTCGCAGGGAAATCTACACAGCGGAGCCTGCGGAGGGAGTCCGCTGACCTCCTGCATGCCCCAGTATGTCCCATGTTCAATTTAGTTCTATTCAGTTCTATTCACCTCTCTGTTCTATGCCATTTTGTTCCTCTAATCAAAAAATCGGGCAGATATCCGGGTTAAGACTTCCTTTTCTGTGCGCTGCTCGTTGTTTACAGTCCGATTAGCATCTTGAGCTGTGAGACTGAAGTTGAGAGACAAAGTCTATGACCCGACTGTTTCACAAGTAGCCGGTTTACAAGCTAATTTGAAATCAATTAAAGGTGAAATCCCGTGAGACGATAGCAGATTGTGATTATGTGTGCTCTCAACAGACATGAGTCTTTAAAGGTCTTTGCCTTAAGAAAATAAAAATATATTGTTTTTTCATGCTTGTGATGCTTTTTCTTGGGAGGACAGGCTCTTACTACATTACATTACATCCATATATACTAAATTCATTTCTTTGACAAAAAAATATCTTATATTAAGGTCCACTTACTTGCTTTCAACCACATCTCACTGTTTTCCTCAGCAGATGGAGTTTGCTCAAAGAAAAGCTAGCGAGCTGACCTTGAGTTACTGCTTAAAGTAATAACTTTTATTTTTTGAGTAAACAATTTCCCCCCAAGGCCTGTTTAGTAGCTGCTCTACTTTCAATCATATCACATGAGGTTCATCATAAAATGGAGATGTTCAAATTTCCATTTTCTTTATTGATGAAGATCATTTGATATGATTAAAAGCTCCAGAACAGCCACTAAATGGACATTGTGGCAGTTTTCTGAACTGCTGTTTCCAAGAACAAGAATAAACTCTAAACCCCAAATATATATGTTGCATAAAGCACATATTTCTGATGTCCTAATCTATTTAACATAAAACTATAAACTATAAAAAGTAAATGCAGACACAGAAGCTCAGTCGGTTCATGTTCTATACTTGATATTTTCTCTGCTATATCATTGCCTATTTAATATGTTCCATAAAGCCGTTTTTGCTGTTGAATCATATTACTTTTGCTGCTGCACCAAACTAATTCCCCCACAGGGATCATTAAAGTTTCATTTTTTCTCATCTTAAAATTCTAATTTAACTTTGAGTCCTAACACCTTCATTGCAGATTTTCACACAGCGCCCACATTCCTTGCCTCAGATTCAGAAAAGAACCATCATTTGACTGCCAGAATGTACCGTGACACTGTGCACAATTTGCTTTGTTTAATTCTGTTGATCTCTTCTTTCCATTTCCCTCCATTTTGTCGGCCCGTCCTGTTCCCTGACAACCTCCTCTAATGACTGCCTAAAGTTGTACGTAATCTGGATAACCTGACCCCATTGTGGAACGTTATGCTGGAAGTCTCTGTCCTAATGCTTTTCCAGAAATACAAATGGCATTTGCGCATCCAGTGTACTAATCAGTGTGTCGTCTGAGTCCACAAGGTTGTGTGAGAGCGTGACAATATTAGAACTCACAATGGAAATCAACATTCAGTGAAAACAGCAGACGTGTGGCAACTCCGTCACATAAGCCGTAACATGAATACCTCTCTCTCTCTCTCTCTCTCTCCCGATGCACAGATGTAGCAGTATTGACTCTACCGTGTGGGTCATTGATTTTCTGTCAGCAATGCAAGGGCTGAAGTCCATTAGGCCAGGATCAGACCGACAGACAGATGTGCACACATGCAAATTCACCCACACAAAGTTAGACCATTTGTCGTGCCACCACCAACTGCATACAAATCAACTCTGGGGGTTAAACTTAAGATCTTTCTGCATGCATTTCTAGTGTTACATAGACCAGGCAGGGTTAAAAGAGGATCTCCAGCAATTTGGTATTACACGCTGATAAAGTCGAGGGGACTTGAAGAGTAACCTAATACAAGTCTGTAAAGCAGTGTTTCATTGCCATCTCTAGTTGGAAGTGTGTTTCACCTCTCACGACGGCTAAAATGACAGATGAGTGATGTCAGAAGTGTGCTTTTCTGCACCTGTAACCACACCCAACAGTAAGGTCACAGTGTACTGACACACCCTGTAGTACGCCTGCACGTCACTGCGGCAAGATGTGAAGTTAAACCACTGAAGGCTGTTTTTAAAGGCCAGGGTATATGCTTAAAATAGCTATTTGTACAAATAGTCTTCCAATAACGTCTAAAGGTAAAAATGTTGGGGTGGGGTGAACGACACGGCCCCCAGATCCTGACGTCAGAATGGTTCAATGGTCCAGTAAGTACTTCATTTGAAGCATGCCTTTATTAGAAGCAGATTATAAAAATATTGGTCAAATCAAAGCAGCACAGGCCAAGAAAACCCCTGTTCTTTTTTTAACACAGGCTTGGTTAAAGAAAATGTAATTTTGAAGCCCAAGCTGAGATACCCAAGGGATGTCACTTAAGTAATTTTCTCTGACTTGATAAAACTACCTCAAGGACCGCAGAAGATCTTATTCAGCTGTTTTCACAGGCTGTGTAGTCCTTCCAATGACTAGTCATTTGCCATCTAAAATCACTGGTGTGTCTCTTTAAGTATATGACATGATGTTGATGATCCTAAAAATATTGCATGTTTGTTGATCATTCAACGATTGTACATGCAGTATTGTTGGATGGTCACAACATGCATTACGTCATTCCTCTCTCTCTCTCTCTCTCTCTCTCTCTCTCTCTCTCTCTCTCTCTCTCTCTGTGTGTGTGTGTGAGAAGGACATTTGGTTGATTGATGGTGGTCCAGGCATTTGCTAAGAGGCTCCAGGTGGAAAGCTGTTATCAGCTGTGGGCCACAAGATTACCTCCAGCAGCTTTCTGCTCCAACTTTTCCCTCCTAAAGTCTCCCATTTACAAGCTGCTCCCAAGACACACACACACACACACACACACACACACACACATACAAGCACACAACTTCATGGACTTGCACAGATGGCAACACACACCCACAGAACAGATTTTTTTTTTCCTTTGATGTTTTTCCACCATATTTCACACTCTCCTTCTTCTCTTTCTGTCTTTTATTATTTTTCTGTCTCTTGGGTCGACATCTTTAAGTCAACACAGCGATGCTGAATGTTGACTCAAGAAAGACCTCAGACCAGCACACTTTGGTCTGACTCTCTTCCACGTATTGACACTCGGACTCAATCTGCCTTACATGTACCAGTCACTCTGCCTGGTCTCCAACTGTTTGAGCTGTTAAAATATTAATAAAGGGTATTTTCCATCTCGCTCTTTGAGTAGCGCTCTGTGACAGGTCTGACACCAGAACATGAGAGGAAGTTAACGCCGTTAAAGAGTTTAGCAGCAGCCACAGCGAGAGTCAGAGTAGTCCCGCCTTTCACCTCCAGGCGGCTTTTGACAGGATGGTTTCCTGTAGTGGTGGAAAACTCGGGAACTGTTAACACAAAAGGCAAGCAAACAAGCAGGAAAACGGTCAATCTTAAATCATTAAATATCACTAATATCTTGAAGATTTTGTCTGACAAACTGGGATTCCTTAGTCTGTCAAATTAGATTATCTGTTCCCATCCTAATTTTTGGTGTACAGTTTGTGTTATTTGGATTAACTGTAAGGTAATGTCAGTTTCACCCTTGAGGATGTGAAGATGGAGGGGCTTCTGATTTGGGTAGGAGAGAGCAAGCTGAACGGCCCTTGCAGGCTGCTAAATGACACAGTGCAGGGCCTGCAGAGGATGGCAGCAAGATGGATACATATTCTGCAAAGATACAGATAAAAATCAGTCATGGTTGAAAGACAAAAGGGCTACGAAGTCAGACGTACTTCAGTATCGAGGTGACTGGCAGAGTCAGAGGATCGACAGAGCTGCAATACAAGGTGTTGTGCGAACAGCGTTTGGCTAAAACACTATTTTTCCCCACCAGGTTCCGTTTGATTTGTTCTTAGGACTCAAGAAAGATGTTCAGTGAGGTGAAAAAATAGTGAAAAAGCACTTATAATGCTCAGAATCCTTTGACTTGGTAGGCCACATCTGTCAAAGGAGGTGGCCCCTGGAATGGGACACAGTGTCTGTATCTGTCCTGCTCCCTCTCATTTGCATGCCCTCCACCTGTCCTCCCCTCATTGCACCGTGGCACTTCTGGGTCAGCCTTCTATCACGACAACAGGCAGAGGTTCAAACTTGGAGGAAGACTGAGCACGAGGCGGGAACAGGCAGCAAGAGCAAGAAAGGAAGAAAAAAAGAAAGAAGGAAGAGAAGGAAGACAGAGCCAGACAGAGAGGGGGAGAGATGCAGCGAGGAGAGGAGACATACGGACGGACACAGTCCAACAGACGGAGAGCTATAGGGACATTTGGAGGAAACATGAGGCAGTTATGAACCTATTTGGTTTCTTCTACAGGAGCGCCCGAGTGTCACTAATGGCAAAGTAGGGGCTGGTAAACACATTTCTGTGACGGCACGACACTGCCCAAAAAACAAATTAAACTCTCTTCTCGCATTTCACACCCTCTCAACCCTTTTCTCTCTCTCTCTCTCTCTCTCTCTCTCTCTCTCTCTCTCTCTCTCTCTCTCCCTCAATTACTCATTTCTTGCCACTCTGGTTTTCCATCTCAGTCTCTCTCTTCCCGTGTTCTTTCTTTTCCTGTCCATCTGTCTCTTTCAACCAATCCTTCTAGCTTGTCTCCGTCTTTCTGTGGCTTTCTCCTCGTCCATTCCTCTTCTCTCTCCTCTCCTTTTCACTGTGCACACCCAAAAGATGAAAAACAGGGCCATATGCGTTGGGACAACGAGCAGCATTGCGTTCCTGATGTTCCTGCTGAGGCAGTTAAGCATCTCTCTGCAGACCGCGCCCACTTTTGCCTTGCCCAGGACATGGGGAAAGTTGGCAAGCACAACCCCCCCCCCCCGAACTACACGGAAGCTGCTTTCTGGCTGCTTGTACTCTGATGAGACTGGGAGTGGGAGTGTAATGAAGCTTCTGGGTCCTTGTGTTGACTGGCTAACCCCGCGAGCAATGCCTGTCTGAACTGCTGGTGCGGAACTGGACGAGAGGTGTGTTAGCTCATCTTGCAAGAGAACAAAAGACACTGAAGAGTGGATTCGCTAGTGAAACTGAAGATTTCATAATGGACGACTACACTCGTATGCACACAGATGCACGCAAATGTTCAGTGAAAGATACTTTTTATAAAAAAAGCCTATGAGTTGCCTTAACTTGCCCCTTTCTGCATCCTCAATTTAATATTTTCTTCAGCAGCTAGATGTAAAATTTCTTCAAAGTGGAATTTTGGCATTAAATAAAAACATGAAAGCCAGCGTTATCCTCTCCAGAGACATCTTTTTACTTGCCTCAGACTTAACTTGGGTTAAAATAACTTCTAAACACATAGCTTACCTCTTTCTGACCTTCACTCTGGGAGAGATCTACACGTGTGTGCAACTGTCACTTCTCTTCACACTCACTGCCTGTTGTCCTTCAACATATCGATCCAGGACTTTCATTTTCTTTCTCTCCTTCAAAGACGTCTGAGCACAAGAGCCTAATTTGTTGGACACTAACTAAAGCACAGGCAATGTCCCTGACTCTTGCAGCATTAGAGAACAATTTAGCGTAGCATCAAGGTTTTTGGAGGCTAATCTGCCTTAGTTGTAGGGTGTTTTTCAAAGGGCAAATGCTGCACTTTGCAACACTCTGTAAATCGCACATCAGTGGCAAATGTACAAACATAATACCCTGTGAAGTAGGAGAAAATGTATTATTACCCAATATTTAAGTTCCGCGCTATCTTCGGAAACCGACACATGAAGCTTTTATTGGCATGCATGCAGTAAACATGATTTTGCTGTCACTTAAGTTTTTTATTGTATTTCCGCTGAGACCAACTGCTAGTTCGAGGAAACTTTGGGAACATGGCTCCAGATTGTTTTGTTCAAAACTGTACAGCGAGGAACTGGAAGTTGCAGCAGGTGGTATAGTGAACAGAAAGAATCAGATTGTGAAGTTGGACTTTTTTCAGAATAACTTGAATCTGATGTACTACTTTTATTCCAGTCTGACCAGAAGATGCTCAAAAAAATTAAAAATTAAAAAGCAAAGTTTGTCAGCAAAGTTTCACAAGTTGTGTAATGTTTGCTAATGAGTAAGGCAACATTTATTTGCCAGGTTTTTGGAGGCAGTTATGTGACTTCACTTTTTTTTCCCAGCCTTGGGGCGACTCTATTCTGCAAGTGAAATATGCAATTACCTTTAACTACATGCTTGGATGACACATGCCACATTAACCATCACATAAAACGCAATGCTATTGTTCAGGAAAACAGGTTCCCAATCCAAAACACTGCCACTGTACTCCTTGTACAGTCAAATACAGCTCAAGTGCTCAATGAGGCCTTGTTTTGACATATTACACTAATGCTGACAGTGTGACACAGCTGCTATTAGCTCTTCATCCTGTCTCCCTTCCCTCTTTTCCTCCCTCCTTCTCACATCTCACTCCACATGCATTCAGTTATTAGGAAAGGTGTCAGATGAATGTGCTTAGCACTTATTGCAAGAGGTGTGTGTTTGTGTGTGTATGTGTGTGCCCATTTAGCGAGGTGACACTTTGGATCGACCATGCGCTACTACAGGGCCTGATGTCGGTGTGTGAGGGGTTGCATGGGTCACTAAGTCACTAACTACTGCTGAGGGAAAGCCAGTAGGGGGTTGCTGATGTTTACAGGGGCGCACGCTAACACCTATACTGAGCTAACAGCGTGCATGTGTGTGTGAGAAGGTGTGTGTGTGTGTGTGTGTGTGTGTGAACCTCTTCCTGGACTTTAATTCTTCCGAGGAACATTAGTAACAGACCAGAACACTCCCATCTGCCACTGCCCTGTCCTTCGAACTGCCTCCCATCCTTTTCTCTCTCCTTGTTTAATCATCTCTAAGCTCCTTCTCCTCCACTCCCTCACTGTATCAGTTTCTAATCAGTGGCTCTTGTTTTCTATTTTTCTGCTTTCAAGGTCTCTTTCCTCCCTTTTGAAAAAGGTTGAGCCACTCCTCAGTGAGTTATTTTTCCTCCTCTCCTTCTTCTGTCATTCCCGCCACCTGTTCTTCTTGATGTGTATCCATGTACGTAACCATCGCTGTGTGCTGGCATCCACCACTACACCTCACGCACACACGTTAAATCAATGCTCCCATTTTGAACTTAAATATTAGATGCCACACAGCCGAAACGCCACTGCTGCTGAGAACTCTCTATGTCTTTGCCTCTGACTCTGTCTAAATATTTCTCACTGTTTCTGTTTCTTTCCCCTCTCTTTCTCACACACACACACACACACACACACACACATCCCTACCTCCGATGTGGTGAATAGTCAAACTGAACACAATAAACGTTATCACAACAGCCACTGAATTCGGAGAGATAAGAAATTCATTAGACGCCAGCTTGCTAATGACGTGCAAAGAGATGAAATCATGGCAAGGACAAAAAGAATGTAAGAGACGGGAGTAGGGGAGGAAGGAGGGGAGGAGGTGAAATGAAAAAGGATGTGCAGGAAAAAATGTTTCCCAGGATGGTACACCGTATCATGGCGCGCCAGCTCGATTGGCCTGTGACCTCTGCAAGTCAAAGAATTAAACGGGGCCTCATTCATATGACAACACCGTTTCCCTTTGTTCTTATTCACAGTTTGTGTTTCCTTCTTTCTCTCCCCCCCCCCTTATATATCTGATATTACTCGCCATACACCACGAGGGAAATCGAGGTTGACAGTCGGAGCACTCATGCTCGCAGTCTCTTCCTCGGCTTGCTGCTCACATGCTACTCAAGGTCACTTAAAGTGCAGGCCTAATAAAGGAAGTTCATAACCCCTTTGCCATGGTGCCACATGGGGCAAAGAGAATGTGGAAAAAAAGGGGGGGTTTCATGTTGAGGGCTACTATCCACCTGCATTTAGTGTTGAGGAGAAAACACTACAGGTCCATCTGTGGCACATCAAAAACAGACACCATAATCCCAATGTCAGTGCCTCCGCATGCTTAACATTCCCTCTAACACACACAC
>NW_022280037.1:6871567-6875408 GCF_004355925.1 Anarrhichthys ocellatus
AAGACTTACAATAAAATCTTGACTTACCAGACTGCTTCTTCTCCTCTGATATCTCTCAAGAAGTATACGCTATGAATGGCTCAGCAGCTATTTAATACAGTTAAACTCACTGAATGAGCGGATGCTTGCCTCTTGCTGACAAAAGACGATTTAGAAATCCCCACATGTTGCAACAAGCATCCCCACCTCCTTTTTGTTTCCTGTGTGTGTTCCTGTCTGTCAAAAAGAAGAAGAAAAACTATGACGATGATTTGTGTCTTTATTACACAAACAAAAAAATAAGTAAGTGAAATTTTGTAAGTGAAAATATATAAACTGAGAATAATTTATTTGTTAGTTTTGCTTATGAAACTAGAATTTTTGGTTAAAAAAATAAAACCTTTGGTTAAAAAAATAAAATCTTTGGTTAAAAAAAATAAAATCTTTAGTTAAAAAAAATAAAATCTTTGGTTAAAAAAAAAAATATCTTTGATTAAAAAAATAAAATCTTTGGTTGAAAAAAAAATATCTGGTTGAAAAAAAAAATATCTTTGGTTGAGAAAAGCTGGTTTCAAAACGAAAAGCTGAGCTGAGCTTGGATGTAGTGGGCGGGGCATATGCTCCCGTCGGTGTTTAGATAACCAAAGATATTTTTTTTTTCAACCAAAGATTTTATTTTTTTAATCAAAGATTTTAGTTTTTTTTAACCAAAGATTTCAGTTTTTTTAACCAAAGATTTTAGTTTTTTTAACCAAAGGTTTTCGTTTTTTTAACCAAAGGTTTTATTTTTTTAACCAAAAATTCTAGTTTCATAAGTAAAACTAACAAATAAATTATTCTCAGTTTATATATTTTCACTTACAAACTTGATTTTTGATTGCAGTGCAAGAAATTTGCTTTTAAAACATTTTTTTTTGTTTGCGTAATAAAGACACAAATATACCTTCATAAAAAACCTGCCCATTTTGAAGAAATCTCAGAGTTTTACAGTTTTATTTCCTTCTGAGGAAGAAACCAACAATAGAGTGTCGTCGTTACATTGAAACATGGCTTCTCTCTGGGAACATAAGGCAAACAGCAATAATTTGCTAAATAGAAAATCTGTTTATTTTCCTTGAGAATATATTTTAAATTGTTCGTTATAATAAGAGTGTACAACTAAAATTAAGTATAAAAGACAATTATAATTACAGTCGGTTAAATTTTTCATGGTGTCAATGTATTATTATGCTATAATAATTCATTATCTCAACATAGGAAGACATGAATGTCACTTATGGGCATTAAAGACACACTTTAATCCACTCTAGAATTAAGTATCACAACACCAACTTCAATTTGTCACAAATTGCAACCAAAAAGTCTTTCTAACTTTATGAGCAGCGGCTCCAGCTTTCATTTCATTTTATCATAATTCTAATATATAATATACCGATAGGAATTTTTTGTTTACTTATCTAAACCCATATAAACAGTGACACATTTAACTTTTGATATTTTTGGCTCATCAGCAGCTGAGGCAAGTGTGCAGTAATGCATTCGAACCACATGGGGGAGGAAGAGGCAAAGAAAAAGAGCAAAGAACTCTTGCTTCAGACAGTGAACAGTGGTGGAGTGATTTTCAGTCCAGGTGAGGCGCCATGCAGCACTGTGAACTGCATGAACTACCACTCGCACTCTCTGTGTAGTTCAAAGCAGCACCAGCCCCCCCCCCCCCTCTGTGGTAAATGTTTAATTCAGGCTATGTACAAACACACAACACAACACATCCTCCTCTTCCTGGTGCCACAGTGTAATTCCTATAGATTAAGGTTAACGAGCCTCCCCAACCTTATTGCTGTTATTATGGCTTGGCAGTGGAACAAGAGAGCAGAGCTTTTTGGTGGTTGTGCCCTGCATGACTGCCAGAGGTTCTGTGCCATTGCTGGGTATACAGGCTTACACTGTAAAAAAAAAAGTTACATTTTGCTGCTCGTGGTTTGGGTGGGGATTCAAAAGATTCCACAGCAATATGTGAGATTCGTCTTGGTCATGAAAGTAGCTTCTGTGAGATGCGGTTCGGAGTACAGGGTTGTGTAACCGTGTTGAATTATATTGTATACACTGTGAAACATCATACAGCAAATTAGCAGAAACAACTAATCTCTTATCAAATACATTTATTAAAAAATAAAATTCTCCTTAAAAGTTCTGGTTCTCAGATGCATCTCAAACGTATAAACATCATAAACATATATTAGTTATTCTGACTAGAAATGATAAATTGGGTGAAATCATGAACAATGTATTAGCAGACTTCCCAGCATGCTTTGTTTGAGGGTTCAAACTCTCCAGAGACCATTCCTTTTTGTAGTTAAAGAAAACATACATGATGGAAACTTGATGTGTCCTTTAGCCAGCTAAAAGAATAGTATACGCTTATTTGCTTTCTTGCGGTGAGTTAGATGAGATGATCGACACCACTATCAGGTCAGCACAGTAAATATCAAGTCACAGCCATAATAGCTTAGCTCAAAGACTGGAAACTGGGAAATTCAATTAGCCTGGAAAGTTTTGACTGAGCGAGGTTATGCTCAGCAAAGCTACATGTAAATAGCTGTAACTTCATATTTACCATTCAGATAGGAGAGTCACACTTGTTTTTTCACTTGAAGAGTGAAAGGACAAATCCTCCATCTCACTATCTTAATGAAAGTAAAAAATTGTCTGTGTATCCGCCTCGTGATTTGGACCTTCGGCTCATTCTACAACCTTCAACCAAGTTTCAAGAAAATCGAGTGTTTTTTTTGTAATCCTGCTGACAAACAGAAAAACGGAACTTACTCAAGTTAACAATGCAAACTATGATGAAGTTTAGTATGTACTTCAGTCCCTAACCCCCTATTATAATTTAATAGACAGCCATACAGAATAAGTTGTCCAAGGGGAACCTATTTTTTAAGTTGAGCCAGCTTGCGATGTTTTAGAGCGTTATGTTAAGTAACTATTGGATTCAAATACAGACATCCCATGTTGCTCTGGCAGTAGTGATATACATCACACATTATTTCACAGTCTGAACACCTGCGTCTGGCTCACGCCTGCATGCCAACTGATTCTTTTCCTCAAACATACTCCTCTATTCGGCCTCTAAATGGCCCAGAAAGAAATGTGAAATAATCAGATACAGATTCATGCAGGTGATCCCGGATGTTCTGCACTGCTCCACGAGTCAGTCCAAGGAATCATTCCTCCCAAAGTACAGTTTTACTTTCAGTGCAGGTGTGCAGACAGATACAAAGAAAGGGAATGCTGCCAGGGCCTCTTCCTTTTTTAAAATGGGATAGCTAGCTATCGCCCTGGAAGAGCTATACAGTGAGAAGTCAGAGTCATGCATTCCTCCAGGAGGCAGGAAGGGAGGGAGTGCCTGTGGAGCTCCTCTTGTCCCATTAACAACTTTTCACAGTTGCTCCTTCACCTCACCTTGATCCATGGCACTTTGCCTCAGGCAGACATGAAATGCCCTAGTCGGATCATTTACAGGCAGCTGAATGAACTTATGAGGAACAGAGAGAAGCTGAGAACTGATAAATAGGTGTTTAGCTGCACGTCTTGCTTGGCGGAGGGTTCTTGGCAGACCAGAGAGTGGAGAGGTCTCTCTCAGGCAGATTTACTGCATGCCAGAGGCTGAGGTTTGAGGAATGTCCCCCTGCAGTGGGAAAGAGAGGGCCACGGGAGGGTGAGCTAGACAGGCTGAGACATCTGTACTTCAAGATAATATAGAACCTGACAGCAAGACCCAATTTTTTATTCCTATCAAAGGTTTTGGAGCTCTTTCTCTCTCTCTCTCTCTCTCTCTCTCTCTCTCTCTCTCTCTCTCTCT
>NW_022280037.1:6875418-6887420 GCF_004355925.1 Anarrhichthys ocellatus
CTCTCTCTCTCTCTCTCTCTCTCTCTCTCTCTCTCTCTCTCTCTCTCATGGGACATTCTGTGTATTTCCTGATTAAGATATAAAAACCTCAAATATCAAGAGCTTTGGAAAAGTCCCCCATCAGTGATTAAAGTGGAAAACTGTCATAGATTTAAGCTGTTCAGATTCGCATGACAGTATTGTACAAGTGATGCTGTTTTTTTAAAAAGAGGTCCCTTCAAACATAACATCTGCACGGCACGCTACATTGATGAAAGTTTACGCAACGTTGTCAGTGGCTTGATGGCACTAGATAAGTGCATGTTTCCCTCCATGACAAGCTGCCTGACATTTTGATCCATCAGGATTACACATCTGTTTAAATACTGGCCTTAACCCACTTTGAGAGGATGGTGCATTAAGCACAATAATCCTCTGTGAAACTGTAAAACAGACACAAAGTAGAAAAGCTTTAGTGTGGTATTATACCCTCCAACTCTGGTCTATATTTCTTTTATTACATGCTCTTTTTGTCATCAAAAGAATATTGTCAGGTGACTATTGACCTGATCCTTGCCCTCTGTACTATTGGCTGCTTGTAGTTTTGCTGATCTATGCAGGATTATTAGAGATTAGTCTGCTGTTGCAGCCACTGCAAGCCGCTCTGGATAAGATAAAATACCTAACTTGTGAAATATAAATACATCACATAAGGGCTTCCTTTTGAAAGACAACCAATGCATTAACTTGATTATTATATAATTATATTATACTGTTCATCCACACGTTTTTATAGAAATAAACAAGGTAATGTTGCAGGGTGGTGAAGGATGTTTGTGATTAGGAAGGATGTTGGCTTGAACACTGCTCTTCCTGAATCCTTGTGTGCTACAGTGTGTGCTGCAGGAGATTACATTCCCTGCAGTCCTTACGCATTAGATTTCAGTCTGTGTTATGCATTTGCATTTATATAATTTGATGTATTAAGGCAAATTCCCAGGATGACAGAAACTTGTCTGTGCAGGAGCCAACCCTCTTAAGACATGGCCGATACACGTCCTCATAAAAAAAAGGCATTTTCCATGCCTGTCTTTACTCCTCATCTCACTGTTTCTGTTGCCCTGATGGATTTTCTGTGGTCTGCTTCTTCATAGATCAAGAGTTCTTTTAATGTTTAGAGCAGACCAGCAGCTCTGGAAACTGAGGCATAAACTTATATATTCTGCAGTTCCTCGGTTTCTCTCTCCCGCTGTGCCTTTATCTTTTAAGACACATGAACATAAGAAATACACAGACAGACATAGAGGTTAAACAGAAATATGCATGCACATAGAGTATATTCGCGTACACCTGCGCTTGGCTTTCCTGCTGTGGCGTTCAGGTGTATGGGCGTGCCTGGTTATGCTTTTAGTGTGGAGCAGCTTCTGAAGGGATTTCATTTATTTTTCATTACTTCTTTGGCAACTTCCCCACCTGGAGAGAGCAACACCGTAACACTATTTGTATCTCATCCATCCCCTGATGTGAACTGATATGATTAGAGCGCTATGGTTTTTTACAAGGGAGGGATGTTTAGTGAGAGGGAAAACAAAGGCTTGACTGTGGCAATTTCCACAAAGGACTGCTTTAATTGCACAACCATTTAAGTCACACAAGACACGGTCACGGTCACTGATAAACGTTGGGCTTTTGCCATCCAATAACTGTATTTTCCAGCCTCCTCCTTTCACGGGTGAGCAACAGTGTGCTGCTGAATTTCTTTTGAATAGAAATCAGGCATGACACCAACATGACGCCCAATGTTTTTGTCCTCCTCTGCTACTGAATAAAGCAGTATTTTGCAAGAATCGGTCTACATTTTTCAAGAAATAGACAAACGAACACTTCGCAGTGTAATAGCGCGCGTGTGTGTATGTGTGTGTGTGTGTGTGTGTGTGTGTGTGTGTGTGCAGGACTTCACCTGGTTGGTTGGTATTTTATCACCTTACTGAAATATTTTCCTCAGTTATGTAACTGAAAGACAATGAAGAATTTACTGCCATGCCATAATAATGCTGCACTACAACGAGTAAACAATGGGCTTCTGTAACAGTTATCACTCTGAATGACTGCAGATAGCACACTAAATGACACCAGTTGAAACCAGGTGTACAGCGTTAGTAGAGAGGTTGCACTGAGAGACAACACAGATTGATCCGTGTGTCTGTCTTGACCTTTAGCATCAGAGAATTAACTGCCTTTAGGAAAACATTTAGTCTATATCAAGTCACATTTACCAGATTCAGAGAATCTGAATCTGAGGGTTCTTTAAATTGTCTTGTTGTCAAAAATGGGGCCAGGGTCTTTGTTGCAAACATTTGAGGCTGCTTCGTAATGGAAACTTGGAGAACCTCTTGACTTAAATTCCACTCTAAAACCTCAACACGGCAATGCCACTTGCATGTCTGAACCTGACACCATAAATGTTGCATAACTTTAATTGTGGCATTTGCACATTTATAAGCATATGCAGAATAATCAGCATTTTTGTGGTGGTCAGTTTGCAGTTCCTGGATATTTATGGACATCACAGTGCACATAACACCCCCAAAACAGCTCTATAACAATTCAATGGGGATTTATAAAATGTCTATGCTACTGGAAAATACGTTTTTAGTCATCTTATCAGTGTTTTCATCCGTTTTGCATAATTTAAGACTCCTGTAACATTGCCACAGGTGATACTCTTTGAGTTTATAGCAACTTAATGATACTTTCGGCACTTAATTCCTGTATCACTGCCTCTTAATATTGCAATAGGGACCCGTCCTGTGGTATACGATGGGAATCTTGAGGTAAATTAGTTCTTAATGCTATGCTATATCCACATTGTATTACAAAGATAGTGCTATGGAAGTGTTGTGGAGGATCATGGTATACCAGGAAGTGTTATAGTGATCTTATGCTGTTCAATTCAAAAATATGTTGTGTGTGTAGAGCGAGAAAGTAGGAGAGAGATTAACTCAGAGTATATTAAAATACACACAACCTCTCTTTAGATTCGTTCCTCCCCACCGGCCAGACTTGCCTATGTTATGTGGGGAAGAGGGGCGGGACCTCGCAGCCGAGAAGGGCGTTCTCTCTGCGGTCAGACCGGGCAGAGTCATCCCGAGGGGTGGGTCCTCCGGCAGCAGTAAAGGAAAACCCACCTTTTTTCATTGTTAAGGACGCGGTGGAATGTGATGGTTTGATCTCAAACGGACCAGGGAGGGGAATATCCAAAAGGAAAGGACCGAAGAAAGTGATTTAGGGAAAGGGGGGGAAACAAAAAACGCAATTCCCCCTGTGTCCTCCAACTCTCTGGTTGTGTCTCAGAATATGTGGATGAACTTGTCCTCGCCGTGTCGGCAGCAGCGAGTCCTACCGTCCGCATGAGCTCCAGCCGTGTGAAGTTGTGGATTTAACGCTGAGTTGTTCTGTCCCGGCGGTGGACCAGCTAAAGGTAAAGTTAGTCTTTATTGCTGAGAGTGTTTTGGGTTTCATGGGGAGCATGGGGACACGGTTTTTGGGGGGGGGGTTTCGACAGCGGCTTCCTGAGTTGGATCCAGTCAATCGGGACTGCATAAGTCTGAACTGCGGCAAGTTTTTCAACCCTCCTCTTCCTCCTCCTCCTCCTCCTCTGCTGCTTTTGTAGCCAAAAGGAAGCATCCAGGACTGCGGTGAAAACCTCAGGTGGTTAAAATGTAGCGGTGCACATTTCATTTTGTTAACATGTCGCAGTTTTTATTCAAATGTTTCGTGTATTTGACGTCAACGCACTAAATAACGCCAAGCTTTTTTTAGGCTACTGCATAACAAGCCATAGTTCATAACACGAGGTTGATGAAAACAACAAAAAAATCGGAAGTTAGCTTCATGTAAACGCGCTTGGTATTTATGTCGTCTGTTTTGGGAAGGATATCTTCGAAATGTAATTCAACTCAAGTCGTTAGGAATTTGAGGGTATTTTTTATTTTTTTTTATGAACGAAGTCAAAATGTTTCAGTATCGGCAACATAAACTAGCATATGTAGACTTTGTACCTGACTGGCTCTCTTTTCCTTCAGTGTAAGGAAGCCTGAAACAGTGTTTACACACAAACACAGATATAGTTCCTACACGTTGACTCTAAAGTTTAGAGTACTTTTACAAAACGGTTGATATGTGCTAGATATGACATTATGTTAGTAGCTACTGCAGTAGTTTGTGTAAAGTAGGATACAATGTATTGACTGTCTTAAATATATTTTGTTGCTGGTTTAGTCCCACTTTGGGCACTATGATATCTCAACTGAGCAGAATAGTCCCCCTAAGGACATTACACCCTGGAATAGACGTGTGGAGAACAGACACGAACCACTGAAAGAAGGTTCTAGTGGTTTCACTTTGAAGGGAATTTGAACACCACCTGCATTTCGGTGTTTAATCAGTTGAATGTGTTCACGGTTAATTAAGCCGTTTTGACAGCAGCTGTGGTGACAAATAAGTTGTGCAAATATTCCTGTGCAGTGGTCAGTTTTTGGATGGTGAACAACCTCAGTGTAACTGTCAAAGAGCTGAATCCACCTCGGATCTATAGTGCTGAAATTAGTAATTAATAGACAGAAACATAATGGTAATTTATCAAGGAAAAATGCCAAATATTCTCTGGTTCCTGCTTCTCTAATGTGAGGGTTTGTTGCGTTTCTCTGTCAGTGTGACTGTCATGAATATTTTGGAGTTTTGGGACGCATATAATAAGCAATTTGAAAGATGTCACTTACAGCTTCGGGAGGCCTTTTTTAAATATAATTGAATAGCTAAATTAATAGAAGTTGACGCATTAAGTCATAACCAAAACAACCAGAAGTTGTAAGACATGTTTGCTCTGTTTAAGTTTGGGTGTTTGTTTTCCTTCACGTGGGATGGAATGTGTTGGGCCTGCACATGAATGCAACTAAGGTGGCAGAGCACGAAATCTGAACAGTGTGTGCCCTGTGCTGCCTCACCAGAACAGGTAGGTGTGTGTGTGTGTCAGTTAACAGCAGAAAAGGTAGTTGTAGTGGTGGAATACTAATCTGCCAGGTGGGGCTCGTAAAGAGCAGCACATGGAGGGGACCTGCCTTGACCTGTTTCAGACATGAAAGAGACAAAAAGAAAAATCGCTGATGACTTTCCAGTAAGGCTCACCCTCCCAGCCAGCTGTACATCATACCAGCTGAGCTACCAGCTTGAGCTGCTGTGAACCCCCTTTCCTCCTGGACTTAACACAGGCACTTGCATGGCAGCTTGTCCCGGCAGTGGATCTGCGAAGAGGGTTTCCTGTGGTATTTTGGAGGGGATTGTGACCCTGCCTGTGGAGGGAATGTATGCAGTTTATGCCAAACGTTGCGAGAAATGCAAAGGGAAAATCAAATGAGAGTACCAGCAAAGAGTGAGATGTCAAATTTTTCCCCGATCAGTGCTTCTTCCGTGCATGTACAGTCTTTGGGAAATCATGCGGCACGTTTGGTTTGGTTGCATTGGCCCTCAGGGGGACTAATTCAGAGCAACTGAACACGATTCCTCAGTGATGATAGCGGTTAATGCTGACACAGTAAGGGTGGCCGCCACCACCTGTTTTGTGATCTTGAAAGTGACTTCGATGGAAACAAGTGAAAGCTACACAAAGACCGAGTTTGCGCCATGTCCTGTCCAGGAGTTGTCGCCTGCCATGCAAAGTAATAATCATAGCCCTTGCTCCTCTTTTATGACCTGGGCTATACCACGCATGATTGGTTTTCCACTCCGCAGAATGCCGCGACCGCCCTATGAAACTGCCTGCGCTGCTTTGGGTGAAACCAAAAACTAATCATTATGGGTGTCCAATAAGGGTAATTATCAGACTAAGCACTGGACCTGGGGATTACAGAGTGGCTAAATGACTGCTCTGGGGATTAAATTAAAATATTGAGGTTTTCTGCCTGGGAGAATCAAACCGCTGGGAATGTCAAACCCCAGCCCGTCGGTGGTAGTATTACTGCCACTTGGCACATCAAGGTTTATGCACAGAGCCTCTGCTGTTAATGCAGCACCGTCACATCAGTGTGGAATTACAGTACACGGACGTTGACGTAATTTGTTGCAAGTGCGCACAAATAGAAATGGATATTTGGATGGAAACGCGTATTGAGTAATGTATTATTCTCAAAATCATCAAGAAGAGGGCAGAACACCACTTTCAGTGCATGGCCTTCAGTATTAAAACAGGTAACGCACCAATAACATCTAACAATTATCAACTCATTAATTAACTGTTAACATAATGAAGACTCTCTCAAATGAATACATATTAAAAGAAAAGTCAGCACCCATATGAGCAGACCTATGCATCCTAATATGCTGTAATGGATATAGCTCAGATAGAATGTGGACCAGATGGTGTTGCTTACTGTTAGTGGTAGACTCTCACTTTTAGCCTCCGTAACCCTCTCACCCAGGAATAGAGCAGCGGAGGATGCACACACAGGACTCAGAGTAATATCGCAGGCGTTACAATTCGGGGGCGTCCTTGAAATAGCACAGATGAATCATGGTCTCTTAGAGGCTTGTATTAAAGCCCACACACAGCCTGTGTGTGTGTGTGTGTGTGTGTGTGTGTGTGTATTTTGTTATAACGCAATAATGGGACTCCGTATCCGGGACAGAGGCTGCTGTTGACAATACGAAGGCCAGCTGCTGAGTATCTATTAGCAGACTTGGAGGAAGATGGCTTAATGCCACGAAGACGCACACATGAGACTGTGCATGTACATTCAGTGAGTGTTAGAGGCAGGAAGATCTGACCCTCCAGCTTCCCAGAACGTTGTGCTTTTCTTTTGCGATTGTAAACTGAACATATTGGCAACAATCAGGCTTATCATGAAAAAATAACCAACATTTCAGCTCGTCCGATTTTAGGAGTTGCTGCTGTTCTCCGTTTTACAAAAATTTAAGTTAAATAATTTGAGTTTCTTTACCGCTGAGAACTTAATTTTGGGTTCTTGGAACTATGTGTATGTGGTTTACACCCATCAGAGTCTTGAGTTGGTTCTTCTTTGGATCCTTTCTTACCCTTTTCCTTTCCCCATCACCTCCTTCTGTTTTTGCCTCTCCTCTACTGTATACATTAATTTCCCCCTCTTTCTCCTTTTCTCCCGCTCCTTTTCCCTCTCTTCCCTCCCGCCTTCCTTCCTCCCTCCCTCCCGCTCTGCCAGTTTTCTTTATCAGTGGTGGGCCAGTGACAGGGCAGGGCTCTGTGATTTCAGCTGGAGTTCAAACTACTTGAACCGTGCGTGCATTTGTCAGTTCGTTGTGTGTGTGTGTGTGTGCGTGTGCGTGTTATGTCTGTCTGCCGAAGCATTTTCGCTCTGCGCTGTTCCCAGCCCTGTCGATCTGTCATCGGATACTAGAGGCCGAGAGTGTCAATCACTCAGCGAGTAGTAGCCAGAAGTACATCTCGGCTCTAAGTGTTCACAGGCCTCGCTCAGGCTCTCATTAACGCATACACTGACACACAGAGCAACAGATATGTGCTCTCACTCGTCACAGAATTCAAAGCAAGAATGGATTGTGTTCATACGATTCCTTCTGCGTGTGTGAATGAATCCCCCTCGTTAGTCCTCCAAAGTGTGCCAAACAGCCTCCTCATTACCAGCCGCCCTGGTGGGCTTTCTGTCCCGTGGTGGAGTGGTCACTCACTGAGGCCTCACCACACAGGTGACTGTGAACCAGTGAAGGCTGCAGGTGCACGTGACTGCATCACGTCCAGCACGCAGCAGTAGATATCTACGATAACATTGACTCAAGTCTTCTCTTTTTTTTTTTTTTTTTTTTTTTTTTTTTTTTTTTTTTTTTTTTTTTCACCCCATCAGAGCAGGTGGAAAAAGTAGAGTGAGATAAATGATCTGTTTCCAATCGGCCTTTCCCACGGCAGACGTTTTGACATGTCACAGTAGGAAAAGCACAGGTGTTACTGATAACGATGGCTCTGCTCTATTCAAGTGTTCCAAGTGAGAGTGACATTGAGCCAACGTGCACGGACCTGAAGTCAAAACGGCTAATACACTTGATAAGTCAAAATGACTATCATGAAAAAGGCCTATTCTAATCAGGTTATTTTAAATTATTGTAATTTAACAATGTGCCAGATTTTGATTCGCAATCAGTACACATAAAAAATGGCCGCTCCGACCATCCTGCTACGTTGATTTGAATGGGAATGCCTCTTCTACCGCTTTTCTATTTTTATGGATGTAATACACCCAGATAGTGTATAGGGACCTCTCTAGCTGTATATTCTGGTATACAGTCTGTATTTTGTGTCATAATCTTCAGCAGCATTGCAAGATTGTCTAACCAACACTCCTATTTAACCAGTCAGCCAAACTGACATCTCTGGTATTTACTGACCTGTTATTGAGTTGCTGTGTGGTTGTTGAACCCGTCACATGAACGGCTGGTTATAAAATAGGATTTTATGGGGGCAAATTAGGCTGTTGTTGAATGATCAGCTTTGTACACCTGACACAAACTGTTGGTCTGAGCTAAAATCTTATGCCCATTAATTGTTTGTAGCGAAGCTCTTCCACTGAGAAGCTGACAATAATGACTCATCGACTCTGAGGAAAAACGTGCGTCTTTGAAACATTTACTGAAACTTTTCCGAGGCCTCTGCTCCCTCAGTACTGCTGGGTACCGTCAATGACACATTTCTATTTCCTTCTATTGTTTAATGCGTGACAAGCAGCCTAGCCAGTCATCTAAGATATGTTGTCAGACACAATGCCTTTCCTTCGTCACTATGAAGAAATCCGCACAGCTCAATGCAGAGCTGTAATTGTCCTTTTAAGTCCTCTAGCTGGAAGCCGCATTCAAGAAGATAGCATGAAAACATATATATGACCCTTCCGTTGCTAAATTTACCGCTAGCTCTGAATTATGGTACGTCAAAAAGAGAAGTTAAAAACATCTGGCTGTTAGAACACAACACCCTGAGCATTAGCAGACTCTCGATAACAAATGCATCTTTTTTTGGCAGATAATAAAACTGGCTCACATACTAGACTCACTCTAAAGGTTACTGGCTCAAAACAGGCTCAGCACCATCTTTCAGGAATTTACATTCATGAACACCCATCGCTCCTCTGCATCCCTCAAAACCAGGTGGCTGCCCTGCTGTTGACCATGTGATTGGTCTAAAGCTACTGTAAAAAAAAAAAAACCTCATCTGGTCTTCATTTAGGCTTCCCAACCGTCCACTATTTCCTTATCACACGGCAGCATAGAGAGACGTAGTTATTGTGGAGTTTATACTGAATGAAGAATGTCCTTTTTATTATTTGTGGAATGTTGACGATTCATTCATGTCAGTCATCTTTTCCCACGTTTTTTTCCCCCCATTTTAGCCACTGCTTCCACTTGATCTTGAGTTCTGTGAATCAGTGACTTTAGTCTTTGACCTTTACTCTCAAGGTTTCTGATGCGAGTCATACTTTGAAGTCTGCCCCCTTTTTCTATATATATATTTCCAACAATAACATAATATTATGTGGATGCAAACTGCATCGCAGGTGTAAACATTGATAACCTGTTATCACAATAGATTTCTATGATATGTTTTTTAATTTTTTTTTTTTAATTTTAATTTTTTTAATTTTTTTTTAAGGTTCTTATATTTGAATCGTGGCTTCCTCTGTCTTTCTTTCACGCTGAGCAAAAACCCTCTCTGAAACACTGCCAAGAATGTGTTTGTGGCTGTTAGATATACCCTGATAGCTGCAGGTGATAAGTCCTCTAATGTTTAATCGGCAGCCTGGCCAGCTTCCTCACATGGCTGGAGTTTGGACCACATTGACTAATAATACAGGCCACTCTGCTGCTGCTGTGTTTTGTGTTTCACATGCTTTCAGGTTGACCTGAAACACAAATTTCCGACTGGGTCCTGTGATGGATTTAGGTTTCTGTTGGACATTTCAGCCTCCGATAAGTTGTTTTACAGAAGCTCCCCTGTGCGCCTGTTTTGTTCCTACATTGTACAGGCTCCTCAAAAATGACTACCTCGTCGATCCTGGAGGAAAGAAGTGCAAAGGAAACCGACTTCAAAAGCATGTAGGAGGGAGGGAGGGAGGGGAGAAAGGGCCTGGGAAGCTTTAACAGGGGAGAGCTAAAGTTGAGACATTTCTTGTAAATTCCTCTATGATTTTAGGTGTTCTCCTCCTTTGAGGGCCAATATTCCCCCTCTCTCCAAGCGATTGTTATCATGTCTCGCTCACTCTCTCCTTCTCTATTTGCTTCGCTAAAGAGGAGACCCTGTCACTCCCCCTTCTCCCGCCTGGTCCAGGAGTATTTTTGGAAGTTAATGAAAAGAGAAATCTGAACTGCCTACCCTTAAAAGGCATGTCTGGGTCAGCTGGGTAGAAACTTGTGTTATTAATGTCCATAACATTTTCTATGTGAGTGGGTCGTCTGTGATTGTAAGTATGTGTCGTGTACAGCACAGGAATGCTGTGGTTTGTTTTGGGCGGGGGGCTAGAAGGGAAGGAGGGTGGGCTAGGAAGCAGGCCTACGTCTTCAGGAAGGGAGGGGGGTCAGGGGCATATTTGGCATATTTCAGGAGCCATTCCAGTCTGGTTCAAGATGCATTCTTCGTAGAGATGTGGCTGAGCAGCCAGACAGACAATGATCACAGCGGGGGAAGAAAGGTGAACATAATGCTCATCAGTCTCATGATTGTGGAAGATGGCACACTGAAAGCCATTAGCACAGGTGGTAAAAAGACACGAAAATACCATCTCATGCCACCTAAACACTGGAACAGATGTGTAACGCACCAAGCCTATAACTTCAATAATATCCATAAAAGGCTAAATGTTAAACCATAGTCCTTCACCCAAGCAGCAGGGTTTGTATGTCTTGGGCACCATCACTAAAATGGAATGAATGTTTATATGCAGAGAGCTGTAATACGTCTCTTTCAACCTCTCTTCCGTGGCATTATAGTCACTGCTTCTCTCCCCTAGAATTTATGATGCCTCAGCCTGTTATTTGCAGTCCGATGGCTGCTGACTGACGTGACAGCGGTTGGCAGGAGTTCACCGTAGCGGTACCAGTCCAGTGCTCAGCGGAGGTCGGGTTCATTGTAAGGTCTCGAGTCCGAGTGTTGAGCGCCGAGTGAGCGAGGCTGTTGCAGAGTGCACAGATGTGTTCCTAACCGGCCAAAACATTTATGTTTCATTCTTTTATTTGCTGAATCTTCAAAACATTTTCTTTTTGTTTTAGGAATCACCGTGTCTCAAATCAAAACGACACAAAAATAAACTGATAAAAGAACAAACTGTTAGAATATCAAATACGTCTTGTCGCTGGGTGCTTGTATTGTCCTGACTCTGGGGCTGCTGTTTCTGGGCGAGGCCCAGAGAGACAACATCAAATGTGCTTTGATGCGTCTCAGTCTCTCATGTTTTGATCTTAGTAGGGAAATGTGGATTAGGGAACCACCACAACGGTGGCAGATTGAAAGAAAAAGCTGAATAAATGAGTAGACTTGTAGAATCTGTGCCGAGGAGCAATGAAGCTGTTGTGGCTGCCTGTGGTGGCCTTAGACACTTTGGTTTTCCCCTCAATCTTGGAACCCATCGGCTATCGATCTGACAACGTTTTAGCCTCTGGGGAGCAGCGGCCAATATTTCCGGTGTAGAGACTCGAGCTGTAGCTAAGAAACGACGACCGATATCTGCATGTGATAGCTGATAAATTGATGTCAGACCATAGCTGTTCCAGAGACTGCATTGCAGCCAATGCATTTGGCCTCTTGTGCTCTCCACACAGACTGTTTATCTGCTCAAACGTGATTGGTCAACACTACGCTGACTACAAACGCTTACTGGGAACAGATTGAGAAGTTGAGGGAAAGAAAGATGGACGTCGTGGACTAATGATACCTGTGTATTATCCCCAAAAGTGGCCTTCATAAATTCACTTTGTTGTACATTGTAGCTGCGTTACGT
>NW_022280037.1:6887430-6891564 GCF_004355925.1 Anarrhichthys ocellatus
ACACACACACACACACACACACACACTCCCTCTCACACACTCCTGTCTGACCTGTTCTAATCCTTGGACCTCCAGGGCGGCTCTCAAAATAAAATTCCTCTCGCAGATTATTTTTCTTGTGATCAGAAAATATACATGTTCTCAGAGAGAGGAATGTTCGGACGCCATGGCAACCCTCACTTCCCCCTCTTCTGTTTCTCTCGTGCTGTTTTGTCTTCCGTGAACGTTTCTTCTCAACTTTGTTCTTCTGTTATTTACTCGGTAGACACTTCTACAGTAGTTTGGTAAATCTAATGAACTTTAACAACTCGTAACACCTCTTTGTCGTGTATATGACCTTTATCTTGAACGTTCACCCGGGTTTCTGTTTGTCCTTTGTTCTCACCATACCCTCATTTAAAACCGGTAAGGTGTTTTTCTTCTTTCCAACAGACATCCCTCCCTCTGTTCCTCCACCCTTCCATGCATTAGCAAGTCTGCTTTTAGGAGCTTTCATCACTGTGGTGCTGATGCATGCAGACCCCGACTGCTAGGCTATTTTCAGCCTCTCTTTCCCCTCCTCTGTACCCTTTTACCCCCTCTTCTCTTCTCTGCTTTGGTTTTATTTTGGAGGAGATCTCTGCGTCATTGCCTTTTGTAAAGGGCTGGGTTGGCTGCTTTCCCCCTCCATGCCAACTCTGCTCTTTGGAGCTCCTTCTCATGCTAGCCCTCCCGACCAGAGGGAAGTGAAGCAGCACAATGCGAGACCATTAAAATAGACCGGTCAAAGTGCAGCTTTTACTGCAAGAGAAGAGCTTGAAACCCTTTCATGTCCAATATTTCTGTAGTAGTAGAAGAAGTTTGGCTTAGTAATTTTGTTTTCTGTTTTTCACCTTTGATGGACAACAAATAGTTTTAATATGGATTAGTCTAATGATTATTTTCTCAATTTATCGATTAATTATTTGGCTTTTAAAGCGTAAAAAAAAGTGAAAAATGTTTATCACACTTTTCTAAGTCACAGATGACTTTTTGAAATGTCTTGTTTTGTCCGACCACCAGTCCAAAACCCCAAATAATTCAGTTTATTACAATGTCAGACCAAGAAAAGCAGTAAATTGTCAAATTTGAGAACCTGTAAAAACTAATTTTAGCTTAATTTATCGATTTAAATGACTAATCGTTTGAGTATGTCTGAGTTTAAAATGGACTGCGTCACTGGAACCTAAACACACTGGATCACCCACAGTGATAACACACATACGCACTCCCATTAGAGTTAAGCAGACAAACACAGCGACTCAGACAATGATCGCGTCATCTCCTCCCCTCTGGTGGTCCCTTCACTTGTTATCTCCTCTCTCTCTCTCTCTCTCTCTCTCTCTCTCTGAGCCTCTCTTTATGGCTAAACATCTGGATAGCTGTATGACAAAAGACACAATTCAATCAAAATGTAGTTTGTATTTACTGTACAGTAAAGACAGCAATCCGTTCCCTAGTTATTTGAATTTAAACTTTTTGATGGAATCTTACCTTTTTTATTATCAAATTAACTTTTCTCTGGTGTAGCATTGAATGTCCATCTCACCCACAGTGAAGTTGTGTGTTTTGTGTACATATATGTGTGTGTGTGCATGTGGACACATTCAGACACAGGAGCCTCACAGGAATCCTATAACACCCTCAAGTCCATGAGTGGCTCATTTGTGCACCGTGGAACATTGTGGAATACCCGGCATATTTTAGGATTCAACCTTCAGCCGGCTCCCTCTCTTTCTCCCAGCGGCTAGGTTTATTCGTGAGGCTAAACCGGTCCAGCCATCCTCTGTCCTTTCCTCTTTAGCATAGTATTCAAACATTTTATCTTAGATATGTAGCTGTATTTATTCAGAGTAACGTACTCGTTTTCACCTTTTAGTTGTACATTTCTTTACTTCTCTCCATCTAAACCTCTTCAAATCTTTTACAATTCCACCTCCAGTTGCCTTCCTCATCCCCACTTGTCTTTCATACTCTCTCTCATGCCATCTCTTTCTCTGCCTCCCTTCCTCTGTCTCTCTCTAGGTGTGGACTGCACAGAAGAATGCAGTTAAATTAGCGTTTCTTCTCTGCTGCCAGCCGGCTGCATCTTACACTCCCAGCCATGCCAAGCATCTGAGACACAATTGACCTTAAAAGGAAACAATAGCGGCCTATCAATTCTGCTCTGCCAGTCAAGGAATGGCTCACTCCGGCATGGGCAGGGTCCAGCTCGCGCACACGCAACACAAGGAAGTGTTTGGAAACTTTTGAACGTGCAGTTAAGTTTCTCTTGTCATTTTATAATTGTACACCGTCTGTACTGGACAGGAGCCAGGAGTCTGTTCTGTTAATTAAAGGTCTAAGTGCTGTTTCAAAACCATATCAACAATTCTTACTTTATTTATTCATTCATTAATTTGTAGGCCACCCACGTCGCCATGTGAGAGACCCGCTTATAACCCCAGTTTCTTCAGCAGGCAGTCCTGTTTAAGTTAAGCTTATTCTAAATCGTGGGTTTCACCCTTGTTAAAGACTGCTGATGTTTTGCGTGACAAAGTTGACATGCCAGGATTGTTGAGGCGTTCTGTGACATTGCTCGTTGTCGTATCGCCGTTGTTGTAAAACTGAGAAATAGTCGACGCTAATCCTTCGCTCCGTAGTGTGTGAAAGCCTCGGCTGTTATTTGTGGAACAGGCAGGGCTAAAAGCCATTACATATCAAGACAGGTTCTGCAGGTTCACGGGGGGAGTTTAAGGCCCTGTCCACATTACTCTGTTTCTACTTGGATGCAGAGTTGTCAAATAGAACCGATCTCCGTCCACACGGGAGTTTCAGCATCATTCTCGAGTTGATCTGCATACACTGGGCATGCTCGTGATGGTGTAAACAGGAAGTGGATTGCTTGCTTAGTTAAAAAAAAAATATGACAGCGTAATAAAGTAGTCTTTAATAATGTATTTGATACTTAAGATCTTCCTCTAAAATCTCCCGCTATAAACTCAAACAGACACAGTTCGTGGAAAGTTTTATTTTTCAGACGTAGTTACAGCGCTGCGGGTCTCTCTCTCTCTCTCTCTCTCTCTCTCTCACATCAAATTTACTTTAACATCAACACTTACACGTAAACGTTTACTAGATTATGGGTCCATCAATGTGGTCAACACACGTCTCTCACTCGTTTCCTCCGTGTTTGATATGTCTGTTCTCACTAGTAGCTCTGAACATCATGTCCGCCTAGCTAGCTTCTAAGCTAATTTTAACATTACCGCCAATGGAGAAATGCTAACCGCGATTAGCATTTAATACAACACAAATGTTATACTAAACACGCGAATAGAATATATCTACGTACATCTTGTCATGCTTCATAAAGACATACTTGCAGACTAAGGTCTCTCAAGGCTACCAAACGGAAGAAGTAAAACGTTAGTGCAGCATGTCTTCTCATTAGAATCTAAAAACAACGAGCTGCTCCATAGGGCTGATGCTGGTCACGCCGCTCGCTAATCATTCTAATAACAGCTGCTTCCTCCACAGAAATGCAGACTTTTAGCAGCAACGCTTGCAATTAGTTATCCATGTTGAAATGAATCGCTGGTAGCCCAGTTTGTTTTCTTCCGGGTACGGGTCACATGATAGTGAGTGTGACGAATCAGGGACGGAGACGTCATGGTTGCCAAGAACCAATCCGGTAGCGAACACGGGTGTGGGCATATTTTTTTCTAAGCACATCCGTATCCGACCGTCCACACGCAAACGCAAACCCGGAGTTTTCAAACGCCTCCAACCTCGGGAGTTTTCAGACTCCTCTGTTTAGGGTGCTCCAAAACTCCGGCGTAGTGTGGCCGCTCAGTGTAAACGTAGCAAAAACGGAGTAGTATGGACATGGCCTAAGAGGTGGATGGTTTTCCATTTGACAGCTAGTCAGCTTTTAGGCAGACTCTTACTCCACCTCGCTGCTCGGCTGGAATGCAAATGGCAGCAGGAGGAATGCTGTTCGCACTCTTCACCAGCAGCCAATGAAAAATCAATCCCTTGCTCTATTGTTGCCTTTCATTTTGTTTGCTCCTTCTGTCTGCTACTTTCTGGATCTCTGCTTCCTGGCTCTCCCCATCTTCCTCCCCACTGTCTATT
>NW_022280037.1:6891964-6932471 GCF_004355925.1 Anarrhichthys ocellatus
TTACATTACGCATAGTCATGTGGTCTCTGGTCACCACTAAGCTAAGAATGGGTTGACTCATTTGTAAAATCACATATTTTCATCAAAATGTTTATTGATCACAAAAAAGCTGGCTTTGCAGTCTGCACTATTACACATTTGGTTTAGTGCAGCGCAGAAGTGCGTTCGTGTAGCCTGAGAACATCAGATGATTCAGCAGAACCTGCGTGCCAGTGTTAATGGCGCGTCCCTCATGAATCTAACATGACCCAGCAGAGCAGCAGAGCAGGAGGGCTGTCTCCTTCCTGTAAAGAACGATGTTGTGGCAACAAACAGAAAGGATGACACAGACGGGAGCTCAGAGTGGCAGGAGCAGCTCAAAGACTGGTTGTTTCTGTCAATCAGTAGCTACTTGCATGATCAAAGTGTCTTTGAGCGCATCACTTGCTTCTGCTGTCTCAGTCAAGTTGATGAGCAAACAGGAAATTAATCGGCAACCGTTCTGACAACAGAATAACCTTTAAAGTCATGTTCCAGCTGCTCAAATGTGAAGATTTAAAGATTATTTTTAGTCTTTCGTGGAGTTTTGGACTGTTGGACAAAACAATCGATATGGCAAAGCAAAGAGCCTTATGTAACATGATGTCAACATGTTACTTCACACAAGGACAACATTTTTGCTGCATATTCTACTATTCACTGACATTTTTATAGAACAAGCGATTAATCAAATGAATAATCGGGAGACTAATCAACAACAAAAATATTGTTTGTTAGCTGCAGCTTCACATGCCTTCATGCAGGTTTTTCCACATCTCCTTCTCCCCCCCCCCCCCCGTTTTCTTTTTCTCCATGTTATGGTTAAAGTCAATGTATACAGGTGACAAAACAATGTCAGCTCAAAGTCCTACTCGCTTGCTTGTTCTGGAGCTTTTAAACCTGTCACACAGTCTTCCTCAGTACATTGAGTTTGGAGCTGTAGAGTCACCTTTTTTGACTTAGTTAGTTCTTTAATGTATGTTCTATGTAATGTTCAATGTTTCTGTACCAGAGTGTCCTGTTGCTGCCTACAGTTCACAGGAATGTTCCCTTTTTTGCCTTCATCCTCCCCCCCTCCTCTTCCTGATTTCTCCCCCCCCCCCTCCCTCTACTTCCCTCTCTCATCCTTTAAATTCAGTCCAGACTTCAGTCTTAAATCTGGATTCTCTGTGCTTAACCAAACATATGGAATGCTACTGTAGTGGAATGCTCCAAGTCTGGGTTGTTTTCTCTGACTCTGTGCGTCTGTGTGTGTGTGTGTGTGTGTGTGTGTGTGTGTGTGTGCGTGTGCGCGCGTGTGTGTGTTTAACCATGCACATGTTTTGAAGCAGATGAGAGCTTCTAGGATGATGATGATTATGATAATGGTGCGTGTGTGTTTGTGTGCCTCCGCAGAGAACTGAATAGGGCCTTCTGTTGTCGTGGCCAAACACGGCTTGTCTGCTCAGGCATGAGTCTATTGCAAAGCCGCCCGAATGCGTCCCATATCTGAGCAGTTAGCTCATTCTTTAGCCTGTTAGCTTGACTGTGAACGATCTCCCCCACAGTGACTGCATTGTAGGCCGCAGGCTCGGGGCCTTGCCAGCTGCCAAACATAACAATGGTGAAAGATGGCATGAGTGTGTGCGTCTTGATATTATGACGACCAGCGAGTCCACTTTCACTAAGCTTGAGCTTGTGTGTTTTTAACCACAGGATGGAGACTTTGAGAAGAGGAGCTTAACGTGCGACAGACAGAAAGATGCATCTTAAATGTAAGTTACGCCTCCCTGTCCTATAATGTCCATTTATTTCTGCACATATTTGGGGTGTCTCCTGGTCACTGAAAGTCATTCAATTTAATTCAAATAAAACACACTGAAAATGGCAACTCAAACATGAAGTCAATCCAGTAATGACAGATTTTTGAAGTGACTGATTTATATATAATAGAATTTAGCATATTACCCTAATGCGGGGTTTGATCTATCGGCTTTAATCAACACAATTGTATTTTATATGAGGGCTGGGTGGTATGACCAAAAATGCATATCACGGTATTTTGTAAGACTCTGGCGGTTTCACGGTATTTTTATTTTTTTTTTTCACGTTAAAGCATTAATTAATTAACGCCGAAAAGAACCTGCCGGCCAATGGCCAGCGAGCGGTGAACAGCTGTTTGTGTGGCGTGTTTTCCGTTCTGTCACATCCCGTTTCCTTCACCTACATTCCCCTGGGTCCTAAGCCCCTCCAAGTACAGCTTCTTATCACCAACGTACATTTATAACAAATACCACACATATTACGGTAATCAGCGTTGCATATGTGTCTGACCAAAATATCTTTTGTTGTTCAGACTTTGTTCATCCTGCATCGCTCTTTTCTGTTCTTTAATGTAAAGTTACTGGCGTGACGGAGCCTCTCCCAGCTGTTAGCAGACTGTTGTTAGCGAGCTTTACCCAGCATGCAGTTTGGCGGTGAAAAGTGAATATTTAACTATTTTTGGAAATATTTGGTTGGTTAGTGAGGTAATATGATTGATACCACTCTCATGTCTCTGTGGTAAGTATGGAGGTGATTAGCTTAGCTTAACATAAAGACTGGAAACAGGGTGCAGCAAGACTGTTTACCAAGGTTAAAAAATACGCCCACCAGCTCCTAAAGTTCACATGTTGTGACCTGTTGGTTTAATCTGTACAGAAGAAGTGAATGTAAAAAAAACAAACATTTAGCAGTTTAACCATCTCCCCACTATTTCTGTCCAGAGCATTTCCAGTCATAGCGCTGCTTGTTTGGCAACTTTGATATGACGACAAGACTCCGGAAAATCCCTCTGTTGTTCTCCAAACGGTTCTTTTAAAAAACGTTTTTTTTTTTTTAACTTAACAGATAGCCGGGCCAGCTGTTTCCCCATGCGTCCATTAGCAGGGGGGGGGAGCTGAGCATAATGCTAAGCTAAGCTAATTGCTTCAGCGCTCCAACACACAGACATGTGAGTGTGTAGGTCATTTTATTTAACTTAAAAAAAGAAATATTTCTAAATGTATTGATGTCCTGGTGTCCCTTTATCTATTAGTGACATTTAATGCTGTTGGAGACACAATTAAAAAGAAAAGGATGGCGTTCTGAAACCTAGAGATACCTTAGTATAGCTATTCGTGTGAGGAGTGTTGGCCAGCCAACACATCGATTCACAGCATCAATAATGTTCTGAATCTCTCATGTTTCCTCTGGCTCCACCCCCTTTTCTCCCTCTGCCTTCACACCTCCACCTCACTTCTTGTTCTTCTCAACCTCCTCTGCTCACCTATTCCTTCACTTCCTCTCCCCCCTCCTCTTCCGCCCCTCCTCTGCTCTTTGTAAGTCTGTTTCCCGTTGGGCACAAACGCCGGCGCCTCACTTCCTTCCCTGTAGCCTGAAGTCACACAGGAGTGGCACACAGGCGTATACACAGTACTGTATGTATTCTGTATGGGTCAGTGCGTTCACACTCGCTCAGGCCAGGTTAGTCAGCAGAGACAGTATATGTGTCACTGTCTTACCATGTCTGCAGCTGTCTGCTCACATGACAGTGTAAGGTCAATATGTGGCCAGGGCGTGTTTTGTGTGTCTTCACAGAGCTGCATCTACATGCGTTTATTATGCCGGATGCTAGTTCACATCCTGCTCGGGCTAAATTCATTCTAAATAGTCCGGATCTGACGAAGACCCTGAAAACCGACAGTAAAACAGGAAAAGGAGCTTCTCATGTCAGTGTCCTGCTACTTGTAATAGCTTTTAATGGTTTTTAATAATCAGGAGCAGGATTCTTTCCAAATTGGATGTCATTAACTGTACATAATGCAGTTAAGAATCCGTTATTAGCTTTCTAAGCGTTGGATGAAAAGATGGATTTCGCTTATGGAGCACTGTGGAGCTTGAGCAAGGAGACCATAAGCTTAGCATTAAGTCCGAAGGTCGTTTTTACCCTTCAGACAAGATATCAAATGTTAATAAGTGAACGTTTTATGATGATTTCCTTTTATTGATACTCCTGGTGACTTCCTCTTCTCCGTTCAGCTGTGTTTGCTGTTGCTTTTCACTCAAACTGCCTGAGTCTTTCATTAGATATTCATTCAGAAACATGCAGATTTTTTTAAATTCAAACTATCCTGTTATGTGTTCACATATTGTGTGTGTGTGTGTGTGTGTGTGTGTGAGCACATTTGTACCTGCTTCATGTGAAATGTAATAAGCAGCATAGATACTTTTGTTTACTTCCAGTACTAGGACAATAACTGTATGATCCAGTATCTCTCCTCTGGTAGACAACTTCATCATTTCACCTCCTGCTCTGTTGGTCTCGTATCATCCCTCCCTCCATCCTGCAGCCAGTGCTGCATTCCTGCTGCAGTAATCTACTCTGGCAGCTACCTGCTCCGCATACTGTGGAGTCACTCCCCTCATCTCACCCTCTCTCTTTCTCTCTCTCTTCCTTGTCTGTTTTTCTCTCTATATATCTTTGCTTAGCACGCACTATTACATGCATTTTGCTCTGCACATTTGCCCCATCTAAGCTTTTCCGCTGCTCTCTCTCTCTCTGCTCTGTTTCTTCCTCATCAGAGAGCCACTGAGGTCTCCATTCAGCTGCAGCAGGCAGCTAATGCCAAGGCTCAGGCTGATGAAGCACTGCCAAGCTCTGCCAACCAAGGTGTGTGTGTGTGTGTGTGTGTGTGTGTGCGTGTGCATGCTAGGATGGGAAAGCAGTGAATGAGCAGGATGTCAAGCAGCCAGGCAGGAGGTAGAAGGGCTGTATGTTAAGAGCTATTGATGCGTCTGTGAATCGACAGTTTTTGTAGGCAGTTGTCGCCGGCCGTCAGAAGGGGCCGGCCTGGTGAAATGTCCAATCCATCATCGTCACCGGACAGTTTGATGACCAGTTGTCACCTCTTCTCTTTGGCAAGGACATATAAATGCAGCAGGAAGGCAGGGGAATGAGGAAGAAGGGCAAGGGAAGGAAACAGAAGGAATGCAGGGGAGGGAGTATCTAGAGGTAGAGGTCACATGGAAGAGGGATGACCGTGACTGAGATGATGGTTAATAGGAGAGAAATGGAGAATGTCGGGAAAGAAAAGGATGAAGGGTAATAAGGTGGTGGTCAGGCCTGGGACAATAATCATCAAATATGCTTAGAACTCTTAAAATGGCACTAAAACATACTGGCATCACTTTACTATACATTTAAGAAACAAATAATGTTATCCATCACAGATAGGACACACATGAGCATTAGTGAGCAATCTTAAAGAAGGTAATCATGAATCATAAGGTTCCCCTGCATAAATAAAGAATAAATACATTTTAGAAATAGCAACATTGTCCTGTCTGACATGACAATTCTTGTATTTTTCTATTTTCAGTTCTTTACCATGATTGCGAGCTAGACGGCTATTTCAAGTCACTCGCTGCGATATTCACGATTATCCTGTTAATTGCAAAGGGAATAGTGCAAATTACAAGAAGCATCAGTGAAAAAAAGACATTATATTTTGTTTTTAACTTATCCATTATAAGTGGACCGACTGAATGGTTGAATACACATTAAAACAAATGAGTTCAGCAGTTTGAGAGAAATGTATTTTTGATCACATCTAGCAATGTAATGACATTCTTGAACCAGATCCCACCAAAAACAGATCACTAGTTCTTTGGCCTTCCACCAGATTTCATGGATTCTTTTTTGAGACATTGGGCTAACTCTCACGCAAACGGTAAACTACAGTGGAGGTAATGAATGAGAGTAAATCTTACAGATCGTATCACTCTTCAGCTGTCTCTTAACTTTTGTCTGTCTGCCTCGCCTCATTCTTTCTCCGCCTGACTCATTCTTATTCACACAGATACACGCTGACTGCAAGTGTCATCATGTTCTCACGTTTTCATTTTCTCTTATCGTCGTAAAACTGTAATACAGACGCATTCCTTCCCGAGCAGCTCATCATTGTGTGCGTGTGTGTGTGCGTGTGCGCTCATTAAATCATTTAAAGTTTTTGCTTTGCTGCTGTTAAACATGGCTTTAAATCGGTCGCTGGCGTTGGTCCTGACAGAAAACGCTGTGATAATAACCGAGTTTCTTTTCAGTTTAGTTATTAATGATTCCACTGTTGTTGTCAAAACAAGGTTAATGTTGTAGCTGTTCTGGAGCTTTAGATCTCATCTTAAGATTGTTGTGCATTGCACACGTATAACATTGTTGGACTCGCAATAGGCAGTTTGAAAAAAGAATCAAAATCGACGCCGCAGAGATATTGCTTTGAAATGCTGACCCTCTGCTTTATTTTCTCTCTTCCTCTCTTCTCTGATCACGATATCTAATCACAGCTCATGTGAATGTCCCAGTGTGGTTGGACATTTACGTCTCCTACTGGAGTCTTCCTGTCTATTACTTCACAACTGGGACTTCCTGTGGTTTCAGTCCACATGATAGCAAATCACACACACGTCCTAAAAAAACCCAGAATAGAGTTTACTGACCCTTAAGGTCTGGTATTATTAAAATCTTAATGCATGGCCTTGACAAATATTATTCTTGAATTACACTTTTTTTTTTTTTTTTTTTTTGAGCACAATTGTGAGGACACGTGACTTTTACTTATTACTCACTTACTGTACATGTTACATTCTGATCATTTACTGTTTGTTAAATCCTTCAGTAACTCATTTCTCATTTCGTTTTTCAAACTACAGATTATTAACATTCCATTGTATCTCCCATATTTGAAGCAACCTCGTGTCTTTTGTTATCCGTACAAAAACCACACCAGTTAGCAGCTAAACTGCATTCTCGTTCCCCACATTGTGTTGATGCAGTTCAGCTTAGTTCGGCACGGCTTAGCTGCAACACAGAACGACACAATCAGCTCTCCTAATCAGGGCCTCGCTCCTGTTCGCCCCAGTGTCTTGTGAGAAGCGTTCTTCATGTTTACAGTGTCAGTGACCTCTGACCCCAAACTCAGAGGGCAGCAGGCTGAGAGCATGCTGGAGTGCTGGAGTAGAGTTCGGAAATATTTCATGGAAACATGACGGCAGGTCACACAGGACATAAATCTGTGTGTTTAAATCAATAGCAAGAGTATTGAAACACTTATGCAAGTGAGCCCCACATATACTCATTCATTTAAATACATCTAGGTTTTGTATTATTTATTGTAAGTACGATTTCAGACAGTCAGCGAGTGGACATTTTAGTAATGGTCTGAGAATGTACACATGTTTTGGCTAATATATCTTTTATGATAATTAATTAAGACTTATTGATCGATAATTGAACAAACCAGGCCTGAGATAAGCACGTAATCTACGGTATCACCTGCCATGCCAATAACTGTATACACTACAAAACAATGTGTGCCATTTTGGGGGATTGTTTAGGATCGGAAACAGAAACGGGTTTATTGCCAAGTAGGTTTTCGCGTACAAGGAATTTGCCTTTGGTGTTTAGTGCATAATGATAAACTTGGAGTAATTAAATATTGTCCAAGGAATCTGCAGTGACAGTGTAATGTATAGAGAACATTTGTGATTATGTACAGAGGTGATGGCCCAATGATGTGCATTAAACAGAGTTGCTGGAAGGATGCTAGAATTGGCGTTGAAATGTAGTGCAGCAACCGTTGACCTGTTTTGGTGAGCCTCCATCTGGTGTGTGATATTCTGTGAGTCCATCAGAACTCATTGCATTCAAGTTGCTCCACATCTCCTTGGCTGCAGATCTGCTTGAGGCTTTTTTTTTTTTTTTTTTTTAAATAGAGCATCTAACATCCTTCCCCTGCTCCGCTTCCTGGTCCAGCAACAGTGAATGTTGCATGTAATCCTGTGTGTAGCGCTGATCAAGAACATGCTCCACTTTACTGTTATGCCACCAAGATCAGGAGCCGAGAAGCTCTGAGGGGCTTTGAGTTTGATTCAACATCCTCAAAGTTACATCTTTAACCAGGTCATAAACAGAGAAGCCAAACATGTAGTGCATGTGTAGAATCAGTGTGCGCAGGTCAGACACTGCAAGTCTCTCTCTGCCATGTCTGTCTTACCCTCTCTTCCCACTGGCATTTGTTGTCCCCCTCCCCACGCTTCCCTCTCTCATCTTCTTATCACGTCCTCTCACATAAACCGTGTGCTGGGGGGCGACCTAGAAAAGGCTCTGGGTTACTGGGCTAGGACCGGAGAGAGGACTGTTACTTTCCAGTCACACTTTCTGACCCTGATGTTCTCATAAATGTTTGGCTTTATCAATCCTGTACTAAACTGCTGTGTGCACATCATCCACCAACTTACAGGTATTACCATGATGTAAGAACATCCTGGGGACCTTTAGTGTGACTGCATCTAACAGTTACTTTCAATGCAGACACAAACCTCCATACCGTTTTCCTCCCGTCTCTCTCTCTCTCTGTTATTTTGGCGTTGAGACTCCCTGCGTTCAAAACCATTGAAGATGCACTGTTTCTCATAAATTGCTCAATGAGTTCAGACTGTTAACAAATGAAAGGAAATCCCAACTGAAATGAAGCCAAGTGTCCATGCGGAGCTTTTCCAGCCATTGGCAGCCAGGAGGAAAGACCCTTAAGAGTAATGGAGTGAAACTGTGATGTATCAACTTGATTTTTATTCAGCTTTCACTCTATTTTTTTAAGGGGAGAAATTACTGGTGAGAGGGAAGGAAAAGGGAATCATGTCACTAATGAATATCTTAACATTTAGTGATGTTGCCCTGACAAACGGAAAGCACCTGCTTTGCTATAGTGGTACCGTGGATAACTTCAGTGTCCTCTCCCGTAACTAAATATTTTTCTGACGACATATTGTTGATCCACTATTTTACCATATTTCAATATGTATAATATAATAATATTTCAATCCAGTATCTTAAGGAAAAATCCAAGCAGCGACGGTGTCCATCCCGTTTCAGCTGCTTCTGATGATTACGCTGCATGACCGTAGTTTCTTTTCCATTTTTCTGCTGAAATGCAACACTGCCTTTCAGTTCGTTACCATTTTTCCAGAAGCGGGGCAAAACTGAAAGGGTGAAAGTAAAAAGGAACATGACAGTACAGGAAACGACAAACCGAACATTATGGGATGCCGGTTTTCTCTTTCTTGGAAAAAGGGGAAAATGCAGGCCAAGCATCAGGTCTCCACCATCTTGTGGCTTCCAGTGCTGCGCCAGCATCCATCCACTGCAGTCGTCCCTACACACACACACACACACACACACACACACAGAAAGTATTTGTCACATATACACGCTGGCAATAACCCCCTACATGAAGATGTGGTTGAGGCATTTTGATTGGACCGGGACCCTTTATTAACTACCGTTTATGAGGCAGAAGAGCTTCAAACCCATAAGTTCCAACGTCAAGTGCAAGAGAGAGGGGAATTTTTTTTTCCTTTCTTTTCCTTCTCTCTTTCATGGAGAGAACAGAATGTACTCAAGGCAACAGGCAGGCAGGAAGAGAGTGGCTAAAGCCTTAATGATATGGTGGATGATTGTAACCTTGGTGTGTGTGTGTGTGTTTGAGTGAGAGCAAGCAGAGTGGATGAACCTCTTCAACAAAGTTTGACTTCCAGGTCTGTTTGGTGTTGTTGATCCAAGACAAAATGAAGCCCCACCACCACACACACACACACACACAATTTGTGTGCAACTCCCTAATTTTCTTTTAGCGGGCTTGAGCACATCTCCCCCAGTCTTTGTGTGACCAGTTTTCACATGCGACAGCCTACGCCACCTACAGCAAGTGGACGCAATAGCAGAACCAGTTTAGACCTGCAGATGTAGGCGTGTTGATGTTGCTCCCTACAAAAATAATGGCTGCTGCCGTTTTAAAACTTGCACCTGCAGATTGTTTCAGCTACAGCTTTCTTTTAATAGATGTGGTTAGCCTGTGTTTGTACTTTTTCCCAGTACCCCAGAAAATATGCTCCAGCAACAAAACCCATAGATTTAAAATGTGAACTGTAAAACCTTAAACTCCAGTTGTAGCACTTTCTGAAGGTGGCATGTATGTGAACATTGCAGAAGCTGTTACATACCTTACACATTTACACTCTCGCTGCCGAAGGAAGTAGAAGGTGCCAAAGTCATACATTGTTGGACTGAGCAGTTTGGTTTAAGCTGTTCTCAGTGTTCTCTTTAATTTTTATGGTTGAGTTTAGTTACAGATGCTGTATCGCCTTACGTGGCAAAGACAATCGCAAGAATGTGTTCAATGAAATTTCTTTGACTGAAATCAAATCTGGACTCTAAATTGTCCTGATCCAGTTGATGCTCGGAGCAGACTAAAGCAAAATCTCAGAAATATTTTTGAATACTCCCTGGGCCCTTGCCATGAAACCCAGACAGTGCCCTGCTTAGGAACGGGCTTCTGCAGAGAGAGTGCTTTGGAAAGCCCGACAGTGGCCTGGTTAAGAGCAGACGAGGCAGAGCGAGGGACTGGCGGTGCCCTGGTTAGTCCATCATGAGCAGTTTGTCTGCGTAAAAGGGGTCAGTTCCTCTGCCTCGCAGCTCCTACCCCCTTCCAGGTTTTCTATTTTTGTCAAACGACACACATGAAACTGTTCAATTTGAGTACATCCCTTCCGACCACATTCTCTCCTTTCCCGCCGTTTCTCCACGTTTTTGGCCAAACAGCTTCTCACATTTTGCTTATTGTTCCACAGCCTTGAAGATGAATACTAAATCAAAGGAATATTAGGGTTCATGAACACATATCTATGTGGGCCGTGGTCCTAAATTGAAGAAATTTGTGTTCCAAGACTAATAAAGATTCTGATTTTCCCTCTGCCGCCCTGCATCTTCTCGTTACTTCTCTCCTCCCTTTCCATCTCACTCAGCATCTGTCTATTCCCGCCTCCTGTCTTATCCCCAATGTAGCTATTGAGGCCCCAGCCCTTGCGATATGTGAATCAGGTATGTTGATTGGTTTGGCAGAGGCGGGGCCCTTGCCAGAGTCGCTTTGCACGCACCGCCGCTCCTTTTAAAGCGCCCACTTGGCCGTGCTGGTGTGCGTGTCTGAGAGAGATGGAGGGGAGAGATGAGGGTGGGAGGTAGAAAGCTGGCAAAGAAATAAAGGCAGAATGAAAGGAGAGGTAGGCAGCCTGCCAAGACGGGAGTAGCTGGACCAAGGAAACGCCATTATTAACCAGGACGTGGCTCAACCAGAGCGGCTGTCCCGAGTTGTTTCAGAAATCATGTAGGGGCCCAAAACCCAACAGTAAGATCATAAGGAATCTGTCATAGGGAAAATAATGAAGTCTGAACTTGATGTTTTATTATTAAGGGGGTCAGAACAGTTAGTTATTCTCTTAACCTTTTCACTGGTAACATGGCTGCTTAGTGCAGTGTGAAAGGCTCTCATGAAGAATTTAACTGTACCTAGGTGAGCTAGTGAGCCTTCTCTGCTTTTAATAGATACATGGGAATTTTTCATAGTTTTTTTTTTTTTATTTTTTTTATTTTTTTTTTATTTTTTGGACTCTGCTGGAACAGGATCAGTCAAGACAGGTTTGGATCACAGCGACCACCTCAAGACAACAGAGAAAAATTGGTCTACAACTCGCTTAACAAGCCACAGCTGGGCAACGCTATGCAGCCCAAAAAATGACTTTATTGACCAAGGTGTTTCGGCATTCAAGTCGACAGCAAGGCTAGCAGTTTTCTCTCCCACATTTTTCACAGTTTGTCTTTTCCCCTGCTCCCCTCTTAAGTCCGTGTACTTTGCAGTATTTCCTCAAAGTCTTGTACTCACTGAGAAGATTACCAAACCACTAGACCTCATGAAAGTAAAGAATAATTAAAACGCTACAGCTAAACGCTTTGAGTTCACATTGTGCCTTTTCTTAAAGTAATCGTTGCCATATTGACTTTCAAAGCGTATTGCCTTGGTTTATGTTCAACAAGACATTTAATGAATTGTGGGGAAAGTGGTTTGGGCTTCTTACACCAAATGAAACGATTGAAAATATTTGAAACTATGCTGGAGTAAACCATAATGGCAAGTTATACCTTGTTGTATATCATGTACGCACATAGATAAAAAGATAAAAACTTTTACTGCAGCAGTAAAAGTTATTTAATGTAAAGGAAAACTAGTCTTTAAATGTCGTGGTTTGTAGCTTCAGAGAGGCAATCTTTGAACATGGTGCTGTAGATTAAGGGAAAGAGGAGGCATGGAGCCGCCTGTCAGGGGGTCGATAAGTGATGATGTGTGCAGATGTTATGTCCTACCCTCAGGTTGATTTTCCTGCGTGGTCAGTGGGGGAAGCTCACCAGAATGAAAGGGAAAGGGGGAGTAATGGGATTTAGGAAAGAACACTACCTGAATCATGCATGAGACGACAGCTTCAGCTGGTTGATCTATGGAGGCCATGCTGTGGCGTTCTCATCAGATTAGCTGCATGCTGGGCACACAGATCGATATTATGTGTATGTGTGTGTATGTATGTATGTATGTATGTATGTATGTATGTATGTATGTATGTATGTGTGTATATATATGTATGTGTGTATATCGCTCTCTCTCTACCTAATAGTCTGTCGCAGAGTGAAACACTTTTCCTTTATCATCACATCCGTCCCATGTGACCATGACTGTAGTGTTGTGAGGGGCCTGTGATGTCATGATTGCCACGGTGACGGCGGTGTATGTGTGCAAAGGGGTGTAAAGGAGGTCTGTTATTGAGATATGCTGTTGTCAGCAGAAGCACACAAGCAAGCACAAATCAATGTTGGATACAACAGCAGCAGGGAGACTACAAAGTGTGTGTCTGTGTGTTCAAGCCTGTGCAGGCATGTTGAAACCCCCATACTCACACATAACATGTAATCAGTGCCACCTCCATCTCCTTCAAGGGACAGGCAAGGTGAAATGCATGGTGGTTCAGTGGAAACAAGAAAGAGAGAGGTGCAGTGTTCGTATTATGTCCACTTAATACTACTTGTCATATTTGTAATTGTTATACAATTTAGCCAGTTTCTGTAAGTGGCAAATTGTGTGCGAGTGTTTTTATTGTCGTATAAAAGTGTAAAATGTGACTGTTCTGTTGTGCGATCCTTTTACTCACTTACTAAGCTATGTTTCGAGAACGCAAATGACAGTCATTCCTTATTTGTCAATGACAAAGTGTTATTTCCTCTCTCCCTCCTACAGATGACAGATTCGTCTGCTAAACGCCACTCTGAGGGAACTTCAAGGTCTTAAAGCGACAGTGACGGACAGAACGCTGGGGGAAAAGAGTATTTTCCCCAAGAAAGGACTTGATAACACTTCCACACAAATGTGGACCTCCCAAAACATTGTCATCAAATAATCCGAACAACAAAGCAAACACAACAGATAAAACACAAAGAATTTTGTAGCCATGTCTGACAATAAAGACGTGACACATCGCCACCTGCGGCACAAGTTACAGAACCTCGGCCGAAGACTGGATGAACTGGAAGAAGCAACCAACAAGCTGCAGAAGGCTGAGGATGAGCTACTTGACCTGCAGGTGAGCACTGGTTGACTTCAGACAGTGTTTGTTTGTGTGTGCATATCGGAAGCAATGAGTGGAATAGAAATTTACTCCATGAATAGATTAATGATTGGTTGAACACTGTCTCTCTCTTCTACAGGACAGAGTCATCCAGGGAGAAGGCAGCAACTCATCCCTGCTCGGAGACGTGGAGGACCTTAGGAAACGTCTCCTAAAGATTCAGGGGAAGGATGAGGAGGTACGCAAAGCTGAGGATCTCTGCCGCACAGTCAGAGAGAAACTGGAAGAAGAGGAAAGCCTGACGAAGGAGCTAAAGGCCGAGATTGAACGTCTACAACGGAGGATGGCGGAACTGGAGAAACTGGAAGAAGCTTTTGGGAAAAGCAAGTCTGACTGCAGCCAGCTCTGCCTGAGCCTGAATGAGGAAAAGAACTTGACCAAGAAGCTATCGTCAGAGTTGGAGGCCCTCAAAGCACGTCTGAAGGAGGTGGAGGGCTCTGAGACAAAGCTGGAGAGAGCAGAGGAGGCTTTGGCTATGGATCTTGAGAAACTCAAAGGATTCACCCAAACCTTTATGAGTGAGCGTAAGAGGCTAGTAGAGAAACAGAGAGAGGACGAGAAGATCATTCTGAAGCTGACAGAAAAATTGGAGCACCAGAAGAATTACCTTGGCCTGTCTGCAGATCCCGGTCGTGCAGATTTCATGAGGTCACGAATTGAGGATGAGCTTTCATCCACAGGGCTCCTCACGGGTAAACTGGCTGGACGCAAGAAGAGCCTTGAGTACTTGAAGCTGGCTGATGACAACATCGGTCTTGTGAACAAATCTGAGAATGAGAAGAACAGCGGTCTTGAAGGCTCCCAGGATGAGGACAACAAAGTAAAGGAGCTGACACAGGAAGTAGAGAGACTGAAGAATCGCCTTAAACAGCTGGAGATAGTGGAGGAGGATCTAAAGAGTTCAGAGTCCAGAAATGGCGAACTTCATGAGAAGTTCCAGATGGAACGAAACCGTGCTCGCCAACTGAACGAGCAGGTGGAACAGCTCAGGACACAGCTGTGCGGGAAAGGTGGAATTGGAAGAAATGGAACCAGTAATGTGGATAAACACGGCAATGTAAGCACCAACATTTGCCCCAACAGCCCTGCTAAAGTCCTGGAGAATGGCAAAGCTGAGAATGAAGAGAGTATTGTGAAGGGATGTTTCAGACAAGAGAAACCCAAATATAGGAGTGCTGCAACTGTCTCAGAGCCGAGTTCCCCCAAACACAGAAACAGGGAGCTCTCTCCTCAGCATAAGAAAGAGACAAAGCTGAGGAGCAAAGATCCCAACCACTCAGAGGAGAGCTCTCCCAAGTCTGTGAGGAGAGCCCTGAGTCCTGCACACAAGAGTAGAAGGACACCCAAAACCCCAGCTACTGCGATTTCTTCTGATAACGGAAACAGAGACACAAGACGAGGCAGTGAGGAAAAGACGAGAGGAACCACTCCCTGCTCTGTAAACGCCTCCTCTACTGAGATTAAGAAAGCGCCAGTTCTTAGCCGCTACCCTCCAGCAGCTAATGACCAGAAGCCACTGAGGACGGCTCACAAACAGACTGATGCGGATGATAAAAAGGGCAAAGTAGAAACGTTTTCAAAACTATACGTAGGTAGTGATGGTGAATCAAACAACTCTGATGTAGTGCCCAATAGTTCAAGTACCATCAACAGTATCTCTGCTTTAGAGAAGGACACAGCGTCTGCCTCAGATCAGGAATCAACAGACCAAGTTCAGGAATCTGTCTCTGGATCTGTCGCCCCTACCCTGTCCAAAGCCAATGGGGCCTACGCAGCCTTCAGATCCCCCGTTACTCCAATGTTGCCCAACGACCAGGGGTCAGAAGGTCATTCATCTGCCTCTGAAACAGAATATACTGGTTCAAGGCCCTCTGAACTAGAGCCTGTAACTGAGACGACTACTTCAACTGTAAGCAGTAGGACTGCAACCCCCAGATGTCCTAGACACCCCCATGTCCATGACTCCCATTCCGAGGGTTCTTCTTCCAGGAGCTCGTTTGATGAAGAGCTCCACAACAGAACACTGTTAGCTGAGGGAGGCCACCAGGGGTCCACACATACTGCATCGGAGATCGAGATCCAGCGAGTGTGCAGCCCACGCGAGGCTCTGAGGTCCAAAGCTGTCATCAAGCCTGCGATCGTAGAGATCGACAGGAAGGAAGTGATGATTTCAGAACCTTTGTCTACAAATGGCAAACCCAAAATCTCCACCAAACCCATGGTGACCACCACTAGTAAAATGACCAGTAGTATAACCATCTACCCCAATGACCCAAGCTCTTCAAGAACAAGCAGTCGCAGCAGCAGTGTGTCCAGTGAGCCCATGCCGATCAAAGAACGCCACACCTCCACCAGTAACATCCTCATAGGTAAGGACGGTAAAGGATGGCAGTCATGTTTTTAACAGTGCAGGTGCTATGATACAATTTATTTGAACTATTTGAACTTGAGGTGTTGTGTAAAAATGCAAGACTTAAAAGTAGTTCTGTGAGGCTGTATTCAAGAAGTGCTTTGAGCTAAATGCTAATGTCAGCATGCTATCATGCTCACAGTGACAATGATAACATGCTGATGTTTAGCAGGTATAACGTTTACAATGTTCACCATCTAGCTGTAGCAGCTGCATTACTGTCTTGTTACTCTTACTGTCAGCTTCTTGCAACTATAAAATGTTTTGGTTGGAAAATATTGGATATACTTTTCTTCATTGCCAGGCCCCAGCAGTGAGCACCATGGCAGCATCTCCGTCCCGTATGAGATCTCCATTCCCAAAAGTGAGATCACCTTGCGGTCGTGCCAAGACCAGGACTGCATAGTAGACGACCCGAGTGATTCCTCATCAAGGTCCAAACACCACAACACTTCCAGAGTGGAGACCACCACCAGCCACCTGTGCTGCCAACGTGGCAACTTCAGCCTCCAGTCCATGGACACCACCTCTGCAGACTTCAACGACACAGAGTCAGGCTTCGAAAGCAGCAGCAGTAGCACCACCACGGTCACCAGCTGGAGACACCAAAGACAAGGCCAGCACTCCCAAGAAGACAGTTTACCAGACTCAAAGAATGTGACCGTGAGAAGCACCTGGAAGAACCGGGACACTGTGTCAACGGATGAGTCGGGCCGAGGAAGAGGAGGTGCAAGGACCATGACTGATGGGGGGTCTGAGGATGAAGCAGAGGTCGCAACAACATGGAGGGCTTACCGGGCAACCACGTTTGACACAGAAGAAACAATAAACAGCGGAACAGGAGCTGGTGGGAATGCCGAGGCACAGAGGGGAGTCAAGCCGTCCCCTGCAGAGGTGAGCTAAAGAACAAATGTATGAGACAAATGAGTATGTTCTTTACACAAAGTTAACAATAAATTGGAGGATATGAACTACTTTATAGCTGCATAATGTTGCTCTTTATGTTGCTCCCTGTCCCAGGTGTACATGCGTAGGATCAACAGTGTGGTCACTAATACCAGAGAGGTCGAGGACCCCGTGATTCGCAGAGGCAAACGCTCACAGTCTCCCACCACGGAAGCAAGAGGCCCGGGAAAGATCGTACCCCACGCACCCGTTACCGCTCAGTCCTGGGGCCGATCCTACACACAACAACCACAGGTAGGACGACTTTTCTGCTCTCATAAGATGTGTTCTTTTGACATGATGCAGGTAGACAGAAAGTGTTAATATAAATGAATTATGTATTAGTCTTCATCAAATGGTAAGCACAAAGCAAGTGTCATGGTTTTGCAAAGTGTGGCTGGTAATTTTACATACTTGGAGTGTTTAGTGTTTTGACAATGTGGAAGTCACTTAAAGTAACTCAATCACTTAAAATGTAATCCCTCCCTTCTTAGAAAATGAGTCCTTGTGTCTGTTTTAAATTTCTCAAACCTTTCTGGCATTAAACAAACATGTGACGGCACTATTACTGCATAATGTGTCTTCTTAAATACCCTGCATTGCTACGCAGGTGAAGGCCTTATCCGTACCACTCTGCAAATGGTTGTCTTGCAGATAAAAGTCCAGAAAGTACAACCACAGCGCTGAGCTCCTGGTGTGTCCACTTTGCACGAGAGCTCAGCTTGTATTTTTCCCTGACGCCAGGCTCTGCGACTTCAAGCTTAGCACAGCAGTTCTGTAGGCCGCTTACTGGGGCCTGCTGCCCCAGTAAGCACAAAGAGAAAAGGGTGGGACAAAAAAAAAAAAAAAAAGAGGGAGGATGGAAATGAAAAAGACCTTAACAGGGGGAAAAGAGGGTTCAGAAAACCTCAAGGAGAAGAAAATAGCTTTCATTTAAATGTGCCACCACGGTCTGTGCCCCTGCCAGGCTATGCTACACAAACATTACTAAAAGAAAACGGTTGCTCACCCCCACTTAGTGCATGCATTGGATCACTGTGTGTTTGTATATTGATCCACATACATGAATCTTTCACCTGTTACTGTGTAAGAGCTTATATTTTAGGCTTCTGGTTTTCTTTTACAATGGGAAAATGTAATGTAATCACAATCTGCCGTATGACTTCAACACTTTTGTGGAGCTACATTATAAACAATTAAGTATAAAGACACCGATTGAGCCCACTAATTTCATGTATGTGTGCCTATGCGTTAACATGTGAGATTGTGTGCATAGCTACAATTAATGGAGTGTGAAAGTGTATACAAGTCTTTAGAAAGATGAGGTGACAACTACTAATGGGCTACAGTATTAACTTACTTGTCTGTTGGTATATAATATATTGTCAAATGGCCGTAGTACTGCTTACAGAGTGGGCTCCATGGCTACAATAACATCAGTCTGTCAGTTTGACAAACTATGCTGGACTAGAGGCCTTTGGGTAAAATCTCTGTTTTCCCCTATAAATAAACTGGATGTTGCCAAGGAGACCAACACATACATGCAAAGTGTCAGCTGTCTCATCCATCATGTTTGCTCACATTAGCTTCGCCTTCATTTAAACTGTCTTTGTCTTACATATATACTGTGTATATATACACAGCACAGAGAGATTGCCTGTAGATGATGATCTTTTTTTAACCGCAGGTTGCCACCTGGGTAAACCACAACGTCATCATTTGTATAGCTCTATGGGGTATTCTTTTAGAAGTAGCATATTGAAGGGATGTTGACCAGATCAGGACCAGGACTTCAGCAGGTTACAGGGTCCTGGTTGTGTTCTGCACCAAAGTCATGCAGTGTGTTTAGGCTTCATGGGTTCTCTTCCTCTGAGAACTTTCCCTAAGGCAACCCTTTTTTTAGTGTGTGTCAACTATCAAGTGCTGAAAAGCTAATATTGAATTATGACATCCCGAGCCACGGCTTTGTCACGGAAGCATAATGCCCGACTCACGCTTTCCCCTAAAGTTAACACTGTTAGCTCTGTTGCCGTTGTTTGCGCTGTTCTTGCTGTTGGCACCATTAGTTAATAGCCGCCTTCTCGGCCGTCGTCATGTTGAGAGCCGTGTGGAGGCAATCCCTCTGCTCTGAATATCGTATTGAGAACATTTTAACATGTTATAATGTAGTTTAATGTGAGCATCCGTCACTCACATGAATACACACCACTCTGCTTCAGTCACAACAAAGATGATGAACACCGTTTGGGTCTTTCATCTACACACAGAAGGTCCATTGCATAAAAACACACCAGCAAACATGACGTTAGAGCTCTAATTGCCTACAGGGCCCCTCCCTCTTATTAGCCTCAATGGGGGCCCCCCCGTTTCAACACTGCTATAGACTAGAAAGAGCAGTAGGGGACAGCCAGCTTTGTTTTTTGTTTCTGACGCCTCCCCGCCCTCCTATGTAATGTCATCCAAGCCCCGACATGAGCAAAGTGGCTTCAAGTTGTGTATTTGAGAAGCTCTGTCGGGGTCAGTGCCCGCATCAGTTTTACTACATGGCCTTGACCATAGTGCTTTTTCAGGAGCGCTCTCCTCTTTCTGAACCTGTCCCACATCACTCATCCTTGATGGCCCTGGTTATCCTAAAGCCCTGAGTCCCTGTCCTGTCTCTCATGTGGTAAATCAGCAGTAACCTTTTTTTGTCAGCTATGCACTATGCTATGGAAATTTCCCAAACCCACTTAGTTGACACTGCGGTACTTTAAAACCATGTTGATTTTGATATTAAATGGATAAACTGGTCACTCTGTTTGGATAGCAACTATGAAGAAAAATTGCTGTGTGCAAAAAAAAAAAAAAAAACGTACTTCAATCCATAATTATGCTTCAAAGCATGTCTTGGAGCACAGCTGATCATTTTTGGGTTTGGATTCTCAGAACATTTCAGTGGTCTGAACAGCATCCATTCCCAAGAGGTTTGGATAAATACAGCTGTAGTTAGGACAGAGGGAGGTTGGGATTAGTTTGTGATTGCTGTGTCAAAAGTTGATAGAAGAGGTTTGTGTACACGTTTGTAGATGGAGGCATGTGGGTTAATGGAAGGGGAATGTCGTTAACGTCCTTTCTTTCTCCTTTGTAACTTTGGTGAATGAAGCCTGAGCCAGACGGCATGTGAATAGCAGCTGTTTATATCTGATGTTGTAGTTTTAGACATCTTAAGTTCTCTTTCATTATTAAAAGATTGGTTGAAAAATGTGTGTCTTTGTAACCATTTACATCAAAGGCTTCCCAGTGATCAGAGTAGTGCAGACTGAAAATCAGCGATCAATAAATAGTCATTAAGGAGGAGACAACACTCCCAGTTCCTTTAAGCACCCTGGAGCGATCTGGGAAAACTGACAGCTTATTGATTAGCTTTCTTTCCTGAACCTCATGTATAAATTATTTGGATGCCATTTATTCAAACCTCTAGTGCACAGAGAATGACATCTTTTCATCTAATAGGTCGTTTTTGTTGTCCTCATGATCCAAATCAATGGCGGACTGTTTAACCTTGACTGTTGCCTCTGGTTTGTCCAAACCAATGTTTACAGTGCAACGTTTTTCCCACTCAAGTGGCCCGGCTCTATGGATTTGGTTCACCACATTGGTCCAGAACAAACTATATCAACAACCGATTGCCATGACATTTTATGCCGACATTCATGGCGTCCAGAGGATGAAGTCCACTGACTTTGTTGATCCCCTCAATTTAACTATAGCAACACCATGACAGTGATATTTTATTTTATTTTATGGATTGATGGATTGGCACATGGTACATATGGTACCATACAGGACTTGGTCCAAAACACACGTAAAGATACAAATAAAACGTCAGTGTTAAAATGGTGCTTGCTTGAGTACAGAGCAGAACAGTACTGTAGTGATTCCTCCCCGCTGTAGCTGTAGGAAACCTCAGCCCGGACACGAATGAACCGTGAACTTATGTTTGGCTGAGGACAGCGGGGCCGATATGGCCGATGAACGAGATACCCAAACATCCTTTGTTGAGTCATAAACCAGCGGCAGCGAGGTAAAGTGTGGGATCCTGGCTAGTCTACTACTCACCATTTGCCTGATCTGACCCGTGCAGAAAAATCCCTCTGGAATAAGAGTCTGTGCAGCAGCTAAAGTTGTCGAGCATCAAACAACAGACACTGTGCAAACACCCCATGAAAAGCTATAAAAGACTGGCTTTTATAAATCATAACGAATAAACGGATCATCACCTGGGAAAATCAAACACACATTTGTGACCTTTTCTGAAACATTTCACCTGGAGTGTCAAGAGTGTTGTCTTGCTGGAGAGGTGATTTAAGAGTTTGGGTTGGCAAGACATCCCCATTCCTTTTAAAATTGGGCGAGCGACCAAGGGCAGACAGATTTAAAGTAGGGATATAATTTCTTCTGCAGACGCTCTGACACGCTACTTGTATTACTTCTTAAATCTGCTGGCCATTGTTTTGCATTAGAAAGAAGATCTTTCTCACAGTGTTCTTTTGGTTTTCAAAGTAAACTCTTGGAAACTGTATTGATAATTCTAACAAAGAGCCTCCTTTTCTCATGAAAGTATGTATAAAAGCCTAAAACACGAGAAGATTGATACCACTCTGATGTCTCTACAGTAAATATGACTCTGCAGTTGGTTAGCTTAGCTCAGAAAGACTTGCCCACAACGCAGCATTGTTACAGATATGAGAGGGGCATCGATCGTCTTATTTCACAAAGAGAAAGTGAATAATTGTATTTCCCAATATGTCAAACTGTCCCTTTAAATATCACAGAACATGACTAACCTTTTCATTTGACATACAAAGTTGGTACGGGATATGTACTCTGCTTTTCTTCGTCCTACCGTTTCTGTTTTTTGTTTTTTTTGTTTTTTTTTATGGTGTCAAATTATCACGCTGTGCTGCCAGACGTGATTTAGCGTTTCTGATTATAGCGGCCTATAAAAGCGTGTTTTCCAAGCTGAAGGCCTTTAGGTGTGAGCTGGAGCAGGTCTGTGATGACAGCAGCACTTGCTGTTCCAGTAGATTTCCTCTGCTGCGGCACATCAACTTACTTAACAGCATTTATTACAGGCTGACGTTGCTCTTGCCCAGATACTTTCTTAAATTAACTTTCAGCCACTTGGGGGGAAAAAGCTCTTAGTTGGCACGCACGCACAGAAGTTACTAATTTTCCCTCGACTGAAGCCACACGTCTTTTAAAAGATGTTTTGCTTCTATTGAGCATTACACTTCATCATTTTCAAGCTTTTTCTTTTAATACATGCCAAATCTTTATTGTCAGGTGTATTTTTTTTCAAACTTTTGTTATTTTAAGCCTATTACAATATGTTGAACAAAGCACAATCCTCCTGTTGATTGTAGGAGGAACACTGGAAGTGCATTACTTGGCAACCTTGTAAAAGCCCCCCGGTCTTGCAGCTGTGGCTTACCATAGAAGGAGAATATGCCACTCTGCCGTTTCCTCCCTTCGGTGACTGGAGCAGGAAGTGACCACACTGAACACGCCTACTTGGCAGGGTTCGCTGGTGACTGATTTCCTGTCTGTTACCCCTGGAGACCGAGAAAGGCAGTCCAGCAGGGCACCATTAAAGCCAATTAGTGAGAATGCATTCTAAAACTGCACCAGAAGCCAACTCCAACCCACCAAATGTCACTAATTATGGTGCTTTTTTAAAGCTGAAATTACAGGAGCGGGGTGCTGTTTCTCTGTGCTTTAGGAACTGCATCGTCATCCAACTCTCGCTTTCTTAGAGCAGGGTTGCTGAGGTTATGAGAGGGGACGTGCCGCTGTAGCTACCACAGACTAGTAACGTTGGGTTTGTTTTCTAGTCAGCCCACCAAATTATAAATCTCTCAGCTTGGGGTATGTTTGGGGTTTTTGGTTGGGGATTTTTCCCCTGGCAGAAGTCCACATGGCAGTCTTTCCCTGTCACACACCAGTTAACATAAGCAGCATCTATTTAATGCCCACATAACACAAAAGTCCAAACAAAATGCCCAGAGCTCCTAACACAACTCCAGAATATGGGATTGAAGGAATTGACCTCTGTTGTGATGTTTGTGTTTCTGACAAATGCAAATGCCAAACCAACCCACGTCTTAAACTTGCCACGGCTGCCAATTCTGAAAGGGAACAAGACTTTTCTTTATCATGTTTTCTAACCTTTCCAGGCTGCTGATAGCGCAGAGCCCAGTCCAATCCCGAGCGACAGTCCAGCCTCCTGGAGGCGGCAGATGCCCGGCAGCGACTCTCATCACCTGGGGAGCTCTAGTGACCGGGCGTCCAAGACGGCGGGGGCCTCCTCCAGAGGGGATCTGTGGTCCAGTCGGGGTCAAGGGCCAGGGGCCAGAGCTGAAGGGAGGAGTGGAGCGGGGAGCCGACCATGGAGTCATCGTCACTCTGAGCATCATTAGACCACTTGGGGTCTTAGCAGCACTTCTTCAGCAAGAGGACAGGTAGGAGAGGACAGGGTCTTTTCTTTTGTCTCCTGAAACTAAACAATTAAAGGAAACTGATCTTAATTACCCCTGCTGGAGTGATGTCACATCTCCTAATGAGGTTTCAAATCGAATTTTCAGTATTAAGCTGACCTGATGCTGCTGTAGCACATTTCACAGCGCAGCAGTGCAGTAGTTTAATGAGTAGAGTGACCCCCAGTGGGAAGCCCCAGCTTCCCTGCATGTAACAGTTAGCATCCATCCACCCTGCTGAGGGGTCCACGAGCAAGGCAATTCCAGGTGAACGGTGCTGTAGCTAAACCTGCAAGCAAGCGTGAGGGAGAAATCCTGAATTGTTAATAATTCCGAATATTTTCCTGATTCCTCAGCAGTTTCCTGGGAAGAATGATGTACTTGAGCACAAATTAGGAGACATTTTGAGGTTGTTTTTTTTTTTTTAAAGAAAAGCTCCATTTGAACCCAAGTTAATATTCATTTATTATTCACTTCTTTTCAGAAAAGTCATTTTTTATACAGGTTACATAAATTTCATATTATGCTTGTTCAGCTGATGAAAAGACTTGAGGTTTTCTGGAAATAGATTTTCATCGGTAAGTGTACTAATTTAGCTTAATTAGTACCAAATGACTTTGTTCTTTCTGGCACACTTTCTTGGAAATTATTTGGAAATTATGGACCAATCATGTCAAAAGTAGATGAATAGTTGTGTTAAAATAATGTTTTTTTTTTTTGTTTTTTTCTTGACAGCATTCCATCAAGCTCTCAATGGCACAAGAAGAGCCAAAACATCAGTCTCCCATCAACTAATGGCTTCCATCTCCAAAAGTCAACATCCACAGCTTTTATAGCAAAGAAAAGAAAACTAGCAGTTGCAGCCACATAGTACAACAAACCACAGACCTGACATCCTTACTCTGACCCCGAGTGTGTGCTGAGACGTGAACAGCTCGTCCTATCCGGAACTTTCTCTGTCCCAAAAGAGGCATAAATGGAAAGACGGTGCCTGTACAGTGTTTTGGAGGTCGCCTCACCAGCCCATGTATCCTCTTCTGCTTCTCGTGTTGGATGTATTATAGTGTAATCTCGAAACTTGACAAGGGAGAGGCTGGCATGTTGAGGACGGCTGGGGATTTTCCTGTGTGCCAGAAAGGGTTTAAGAAGAAGGACTCAAAATGTTCCTCAGAGGACCATTACAGTGACCTCAATGGAGCTGGATATATCGCTTCTGCATCAGAATTTCAACCTTTCTCCATCACTGAAAAAAAACAACAACAACCCAATCTTCAATCAACAGCAGTACAATGTTTAAGATGCGTCTTCATCTCACAGGGCTGGATCTTCATGCAGAGTTCTTCACAAACTAGTAGATCTTTAACTTTGTAATGTGACCAAAAACAGGAAGTGAATTATTGCACATAACATGTGCACGTTTTTTATTTTTGGTTCATTTTCAGCCCATGTCACCACTTTCTGGCATGCGGCCTCAAAACTGGATTTAATTTGGAGTCTTCGATGTTGAGTGAACATATGCATGTTTCTAAGTAATAAATGAAGAGCACTTGAAAGGTTGTGACTCAGCATGTACTCTGCCTAAAGGATTGTTGGTTGGCTGCATTTAAGGAGCGCGCACACACACACACACACACACACATACACACACATACACACACATACACAGATGAATTCTGACAGGCCGGGACCTTATTTATGCTTTTTCCCATTTTCACCAGTTATTTAGATTCTTTGTAATTCGCTTCCTGTTCTGCATTATCCTTTCCCTTTCTGCTCAACCATATCAAGAAAAAAAAGAAAAGTAGTTTGCACGCAGTGAAATGCAACGCACATGTAGAAAAATGAATAATTGGGGGGGGGATATTGTTTATAACCTCAAACCATGCTACAATTTCCATGGTGCTTTGTTTTACAGCTCTTGCAAATGTCCTCATTCATGTATTTGAGAGCCATAGCAAAAGAGGAGTTTCTGTCTTAACTGAACATTGGACTTCGGATTACCGCAAACCTGGCCTGGCAAGGTGGACATTTTTTTTTTTTTTTCCCAGTGCTGCTGTAAATACTGGTCTATGTGCCAGCCAGTCATAGGAAGACACGAGACTCCTAATCACAAGGAAGTGACAGTTCAGCTTGTATGTGACTGGGTTCGCCGTGCGAATTGTCCCAGCTTATCTCCGTTTCTTATTTCTGTAGAGGTGTATTGTTTTGTCACATCCATAAAATATCAACATGCGGTTGGTATGTTGGAGCAATCTCTCACAGGAGGGGTGCCACTGCAACAATGGGGGGGGTGCCATAAACCAGTATAGTAGTGGCCAGTAATTCAAATAAGGTGTTTTCATTGAGGTGAATGGTGCATATCAAGGACTTTTATTAGGCTCCTGCTGGACTTTAGATCTGACACACAACATTTATTGCAGTACGACAGGCGATGTCGACGTTGATCCTTCCACAAAATATATGAATGTTGCTACTGAATGCAGCTGAGAATGACCGATGGCTTGATGCCCCGATCCAACACGACTGCACTGTTTATCTGACAGGATCAATAACCATAACTGACAGCTTGGGACACGTGAAATCTGTTCAAGAACTTAAAACGCTCCATCTGGTTCCTCTGCTGTTATGGATCTCAATGCTGTCACAACCAGCTGGGGACGGGATTTCTCAGTTCTCCTGTATTCTACCAGCCGCCATCTAGCTGTAGTATTTATTAGTCTTCATACATGTACAGGTTATTTTGCTGAGAGGTCTGTTGCCGCTTTGTCACTTTACTGTTTATGCAAGCAGGAGATTATATGCAATCAATAAACTGTCCCCCCCCCCTCATGCAATGTTTGTAACAACGTCAGTCATCATGCTTTACATACAAATCGGTGATAACTCCAAACGTAACTGTTTGTTTACCTTCAGAATGCACATTTTCACTAATATCTACTTTTACTTTTTGCTAGAAATATCTACAGTATGTTCATCTGTGCCTTGAGATAAAGTAAGGGAGAGAGATTATTACAACAAATTCACACCTGCACCAAATTGTTAGTCATAAATAACATGCAATACTGATTGTGAGGTTGACTTTTTATTTTCGAGGATTGTTGTGTGGAACATCGGAAAAGTATTTTTGGTTTAAGTGTAAAAAGAGGTTCTTAGAAGGAACTCCCCCCTGAGGATGTCGGAGCAAGGTTCCCTGAGAAAGGGCTAGTTTTTTTGTTGTTTTTTTTGTTGTTTTTTTTTCTTCCCAAACCCAACTTCAAAGTATCCTCTTTAAAGAGTATAGACCGCACCGCCCAAAAAGCTATGTCCTTTGGATTTGTCTGTCAGGGTTGCAGCCTCAGAGAGGATTGCCATGTGGCCACTTCATGGCCACTGCTGGCTTTAAGGCTGTTCAGAGCTCCTAGTGCGCACGCCAAGACTTGATGATCATGTAGTCTTTCTCTGTTATTGTTTCTTCTCCCACTCTTCTCATTTACCAAGAGGGAATGCGATCTTTTCCCCCAATCCCTCATCTTCTCAACCAATTTCTAATTTCCCTTTTAATACGTTAGAGAAGTTAAGTGTCCCTCTTTCCTCTTTCTCATACTTGCTTCCTTCTCACTTCCTAAAGGGGAGGCCTAGACCTAAACAGCAGTGCTATGTGTTCAGTTATTTTATTGAAGGCGAGAGGCCCGTCACCAGGCTGTGATGGGCAGCGCCGCAGGTAGCTGAAAGGTCAGAGGTCAGAGCTGCATCTAATCCTGTCTGTATGTCTTGACTCAGGGCTTGTAAATACAGGCGAGAGGGAGACCGACAGCTTGGCAGTGATGTCCACTTTAGGGACAATTAAAACAGACGAAGGTATCGAATGTCCAGCTCTGCCTGAGCTCATGCTGCCAGAGATGCACGCGGTGTGGTCGTCCATTGGTGTGTGTGTGTGTGTGTGTGTGTTGTTATTAATATGTCAGCGAGGGCTTCTCGTTTAAAGCTCGACATGTCAACTGCTGTGTTGTAAGCTGCTGCAGATCCCCGAGTAAAAAAACGTGCACGTGTGTTTGTCAGAGTTGGCATGCAGGGCCGGAGATTGTTTCTTTTTTTGAGGCTGACATCACCGTGGTTCAGGATTACTGTATATAGCAACTCGGTGATGCAAGTGCTAACACGAATGCCCTCCTCACCCTTGATCCTGCCTTACTTCCCCCCGTGTGTCACCCAGCGAATAAGTCCGACAGTTTCACCCGTCCTTACTACAACTATACTGTGCACCCTCTATCATTTGCTCTTTTACTTTCATTCTCCAACCTTTCTTAACCTTCTGTTCCTGAACCTGTGTAACCCCCACCCGCCCCAACTTCGAGAGAGCCTTTGAATCCGGGGTCCCAGGAAGAGCCCAGCTGTTGAAAACTGTAGGTTTTTATGACACGTTGGAGGGTTTCCCTCCCGGAGACCGGCTTCAAAGACAGCAGGGCTTTTTAAAAGGGTTAAGTTGAAACTCCATCCTCTGCTATGCGTGATGCCTTTCTTCCTTACAAGCCTCAAAGCACACTAACACCCGACTGTACATCCACTCCGTCCACTGGAATCTAGCTGGACTCTGCGTGCCGGCATAAAGACCGCTTTAGGCTTCGACCTGAATGTGTTTTGGGCTACGATCCGCTGTTATAGGTCCTATTCGTTGCTCCCAGTGGCAAGAGCCTGTATAGTGTTGACAGGGTGGAATGTACTGACTGGTCATCTGGGACTCAAGTGAAGACGTTACAGGTTTCAGAACTTCTACAGCTTTTGTGGCGTGATAAACGGAGGTGTTGTCGGTTCCTCTCCTGCCTGAATGGTGGCAGTTTTGCAGAACATTATTGAATGAGAGAATCGGTATGATCGCTGCTCCTGGAGCACGATATTTAGGACACGGCTGTGAATGTCGTAATAGAAAGTGGTTAATAGAAGTGGTTAAACAGCAGTTAGCAGAAATCCTCTTAAACTCTGGTGTTGTAAGTATAAACATCCATTATTTACAAGTCATTGTTTTTTTTTTTCCCTTTCATTAAGTAGACTAGAATGTACTTAGTGGAGATTGGAGTGGTGAGGCAGAAATGGCTCTCGGGCAGCGAGCAGGCCCTTGTCCTCAAAAGCCTCCATTGTGAAGCCAGGGTCATGGTGTCATTGGGTGGCGTAGGCTGTAATCTGCACTTAACCAGCACTTAACTTTAAGACCTCAAATGACTAATGCCCCTTTAGTCCCCTTTGTCAAAAAAAATGGTGTCCCAGAATTGTATTTTAGTTACGTTTCAGTCGCTGTTTGCTGAATGTCGGATATGTTGTGTATTTCTGCACCAGCCAAATTAGAGTATTTCCGAATCATCCCACCAGTTAAAGAAAGGAAATTGGTGTGCACTCAGTGAATGAATAATCTTTGAGGTGTGGCACCCTGTTATGCCTGCATCTCAGCCTTCTAACATTGTGCCAAAATCATTCCACAGTATTTCCAGTTTACAGTTAGAGACGGTGCCAACACTTCCCCAGACGGTCACCCTGTCTCTAAGATACTGAAATTAAGGGGACATATTCAATTTGAGGGTTTTCTATTTTGTTTTCTGTCAATTGTGTTTTGATTTCTTTGTTAAACAAAAGATGTCTTATTTTGGAAGCTATATCGGATAGATTTTATTTAAGGAAACTTGTAATTTTGTAAAGTGGGCCTTATTATTGAAATATATTAAGTATTTGTCCATCTTGATTTTAAGAATGATATTTTTTGCAAGATGAATATCTTCTTCCTCATTGTTAATACACTCCTGGAGAGTACTTCTTCCTGTATTTTGTGTTTGTTATTTTAATGCAAGACATTTCTCATGACATGATGGCACACCACGGATCGGAGAGCGAGAGAGAGAACCCAGGGTTGTGTCAGCCATTGAAAACAGAGCTACGTGCGTTTTATCAGTGCTGAACAGGTTCGCAGTACTGAGTGATTCACCATGTGTCGTCCCGCTTTTATCAGGGACCATTCAGTGCTGCAACCTCTTTGCTGCTCTGTTCTCCCTCGCTCTTTTAAATTCAGGGTTCGTACATCTTTTTGTAAGTGCGTACGTTTTGTAAGTGCTGCCAAAGAAAGAAGCGTGCAGGCCCCAGAAACACATGTATATGTATGTATGTATATGTATATATATGTGTATATATATGTATATATACACACGTGTATATATGTATATATACACACACACAAAAAAAAAAACAGGAATCGAATCATGTAACTGGATCTCTTTTACACACATACATGCACAGATACAAGAATATCAGGCCTGTACAATCAACTGTTATTTTTATTTCTGAGTGTTTATAAGTTCATTTTGTTTGCAGAAAAAGGAGACTGACAGACAGAGGTGTCAAACACAAAACTGTATGCAATGAAATCAGATCAAATGGGTTTTTATGGTTTAATACTGCTTCTCAGTGTGTCGGCATTGCCAGATGGACTGTGTGGGGAGGCTTTTTTTTTTTTTTTTTTCCCCTGTTTTAGACTTAATACATTGCATGTTTTAACTGTACTGTGGCTGGCGCACTCTGCATGTAGGTCTCTTGAAGCTGCCAACTGTACAGCAGACCATATGTATTCCAATAAAAATAAAAACCAACCTGTTTGTAACACGTTTCCATGTCGGAACCTGTGTGTGTGCGTGCGTAGCTGATCGTGTGTAAAACCCAACCATGTATGTTAATCTCCTTTATGCTTTTCTGCTGAGCAAGTTTTTGTGTGTGTGTGTGTGTGTGTGTGTGTGTGTGTGTGTGTGTGTGTGTGCTTTTATCAGTGAAAACAGCAGCTGACGGTATGCAAAATAAGCAGGCAGACAAATGAGGCACATTTGGTCAAGTACAAAGAGGGAAAACCACAAGCTGTTGTGGAATGCAAAGTCAGCACACACAACTTTCTCTTAAACAGCTACGCCTCACTTTACGAAAGCCAGCAATTCTGTCCCTGCAACTGAAATTTAAATCATCTACTCTGCACAATGTAGTCTGATAAATTTGGCTTTTCGTGTGAAAATAACCGACCTCTGATTCTCAAGTTATTGCACTATCCATCTGTAGTGCTTTTTGCATCTCAGGTTGTTGTTTTGTTTGCCTCAAACTGCCAGATAGGTTTCAACATTACCCAGAAGCATTTTGTAAGACTCCAGTTAACAAGCCTGGACGTGTTGAATTTGGTGGGAAGAGTCCTCGAGCAAAATATCAACATGTTCTGGTTGAAAACAAGTGACTCCTGGTGCTCGGCTGCATTTCATTCCTGTCTATTGAAACTACTGTTGGACACCAACAGTCCCAAAGATATCAAACTCCATACTACACATCATTATTCAACTGTAAATGTAAACAAATGGGCTGAAGGCAACTGTTGAATGACGTCTAAATTCAAGTTAGCTCAGGATACTTTAGATGCTTGAAAAGAACAAAGCCATCGTTATCAAAGGTAACGGCTGCGCTTTACCTACTTTAACAAGTTCAAATGTCCGCTGCAAAAAGGCCTATTTTTGAATCACAAATGCTTGCAGTCTCGAGCCTTCTTTCAGTTAATAAGAGTACGTACATGGCACAATAAAAATCCTCACTTTTCATGAGAGCTTTGTGGGTTATCGTGTGTCAATACGGATGAGAGTCAGGGGTTAACACTGTCTCCTGCTTGTGTGGTTTAATCTGTCCCAAGTTCAGATGCAGGGAGGTGCTACCCTAACACAGTGGTGCCCGTTTAGACCCTGGTACTCCTGAGCCTCAGTGCCGATGCCTGACCTGAATTAGTGCTGTGAAGTCAACCATGGAAATGACTCAGTGGCACTCCAGGCGAGCAGAGGAGGAGGAAGATGGAGTGGGAGGGAAAAAGAGGCTTCACTGCCTAAAACAGGTGTCCTAGGAAAGACTGAGGGGGATGTTGATTGTGAGAATACATACAAAGGGTGGTTGAGGTCGAGCCTGCAGCTTTGTTGTATGGGAATTTAGGGTAATTTACTAAGTATTAGTACAGCTGGGACTGACATTAGTGTCGCAGGTATTTGGTCATAAACCAAAGTATTGATGGTGGCCTCAGTGGAAAAGTCAGGGGGTTCAGGAAAGTCTGTTGGATTCATCATCTGGGTACCATGAATGTCTGTTCAAGGTTTCATGACAATCTATCAAATCGTTTCAGTCTTGAACATTACCCCTAAAAGCCATGGTGCTAGAATGGCTGAAATACTATACCGACTTCAAATAAAAATATAGTACTATCTATAGTCACTATCTCTGGATTCATTTCAGATCTTATTATCGATGATGTCCAAAACGCTCGTAGCAGCATGTGCCTACAGGAGGTGTTTGTACTGGTGTAAGTGTACATTCCACCCCACACCTATAAATCCCGTGAGATGTGCTCAGACACGCCGTGGTCTCTCATTCAAAGGACTTTAATAACTCCCTATTACGCCTTCTGTGTCGCTGCCTCTCTATCAAGTAACCAGTTGATGTGGGCTTGAGGCTATTGTGAAAAATAACCTCACCAGTCAACATTTACACACCGCTCTGAGCCGACGGTTTACCAGGGAGGTGAAAATACCCGAGCGCTGCAGTCCAAACCCCCCAGCTCAAATTACTGTTACACCAAACATCTCCTTTGGTCGCGATAATAACTGCATCTCTGGGGGGGGGGGCACAGAGCCCCGAAACACAACTCCACAGAAAAGCTCATGGTTGACCATTTTAATCCCCCCCCCCCCCCCCCCCACCCCCACCCTCATCCTCATTCATCAGATCCCCCACTACGTGGAGCTGCTGCCAGGGACCCTCATCTCTCCTTCACACACACACAGACACACACACACACACAGTGCCACAGAGCCTGGGAAGCAGCCAGACCTGCTATGAAGGCGGGTCATTGGAGGGTCAAAGCAGAAGCAGCCGTGTTTACTGTTGTACAAGTACAAAAATACTACACGACTGCAGGCAATAAGACAGGAAGCACTCTGCGTACACATATCACTTTCAAGAAGAACACGCTGAATTCAAGATACAATTTCTGTCTTCTTTTAATAACAAAAACAATTGTCAATATAAAAAGAAAGTATGCGATGACAACCATACCAAAATACTTAAACTGCTATGGCAACAAAAACAGTCACAATTCTTTAATCTGTCTTTTTAGCTTTTAATACAAACTATTTCCACTATACTCTCTGCAACCGTAAATAATAGAAAGTAAACTTAAGAGGCATACAGCTACAGTACATAGCAATGTTTTAAGACAAGGCCTTGAGATTGAGACTGGGCCACTGAGTTTGTCATCCGTCTCATACGATATCTGGCTCTCGGTTCTGTGTACTTTTAGGATTTAAACAAGGGCACATAAATAGATGTTGGGTTTTGCAGTCATGCTCCACAGGGAATCAAATACACTTTATCACTCAACATAATGCCATGCTTCTGTTTTCAAGACTGGGGAGAAGAAAACAAAATCACACATTTCTAAAGATGAGTTATCACATTACTATGTAACAAAATTGTGACGTATTCGTCTTTCTTTAGCTTCGCCCAGTCTTTGTAGTAAGTTACATCGGTCTCCATATTTAGCTGGAAATGTGAACAGTCACTAGTGTCCCAAAATAACTCTGTAGGAACTGTAATGCTCCACTTAAAGGAATCTCAATTTCACATCATACCTAAAGCCAGAAAATGAATTACTTCAGTAAAGGCAATGATGCAAAGTGTTGTCAGGGAGTTCCGAGACCTTTCACGTACAGAAATATCAACAGTTTATGGGTAAACTTTTGTATTTTCTCTAACTGCTTTAGTTGGTCCCACAGTCCTGAGTTAACAGGAACTGGGTGAGGCAATTTCAGACGCTGGGGGTGGGATGAGCCTGTTGAGGGTTGCTGGCAGCTGCGGGAGTGGCCTGTCGGGGAAGTGTGTACATGGCACCCAGGAACTGATCGGCAATGCGTCCGGCTTCGCGGAGCCCACTGAGCAGCGCGCCGTGAACTGTAGCGGGGTAATTCCTGATGGTGTGCTCCCCGGAGAAGAAGAGACGAGGGACAGGCTGAGAGGGAAAAACGGAGAAAACCACATTGATCGATGTTAGATTGTTACAATATAATAAGAAACCATGGGATTGGAGAGAGAGAGAGAGAGAAAAAAGAAGTGTGGAAGTAAAATGCCAGAACTCATCAGTCAACACATAAATATGACCAAATCAGCATGCCGACAAAAAAACATCTGTGTGGAGAACGAACTGCTCTGCTCTGGTTTGGTTGAGTACTGTGGGCGGGCTGGGAAGAATTCTCTCCCTCACTTTCTCACACACACATAAACTGACTAAACTTAAAAAGGTGCTATAAACGGGATTCAGAGCTTTGATATAGCAGCAAAGAACTATATGCTGTGGAAAGATATGGTGGAGTAATGTTTTCACTCTCCCTCTGTGTGTGTGTGTGTGTTGCTTCTCCTCGCTTTGTTTTGTAAGTTAAGGAAGCGTAGCGTCCACCCTCCAGCCCCCCCTCAAGTAAACACCGTTAGCTCTGTCAGCACTGCTGCTGCTGCTGCTTGCACTGTCCGTTAGCGTCGAGCTTAACCCTCTCCATTCTGAGAGCAGTTCGGAGGCAATATATGTGAATTCCGTGTTGACAACCTTTGAGACTAAAGATCCTGTTTGTGTACTTTACCTGTGAGGCTCCTGGTATGGCGGGGCCCGGTGTGATGGGTTGTGCCATGAGGTCGTAGTCGTTACCCGAAGAACCTGCTGCGACGTACGAGTAGGAGCCCCGAGCCCAGGGGTCCGCACGCCAACGAGTGACCACGGTTTCCTTTGGCTGCCGTGATGACAAACAACAACACATACTTGTGAGGGGTTTCCACGATGATGTTTAGAGGGACTTGTGAACAGTTCCAACGCTGGCCTCCATGCATGTGACGTTATCCCGTTTGAAACCATAAGCAAATGATTTATAATGACGGGTGGTTTGGGTACAACTACACATGTGCTTGCTGTGTAAAGTTGTGCTGGTTTTGGGGGTCAATTCAGGAACGGATTTGACATTCCACTCAAAGTACTGGAAAAACCAGAGAAAGCACTAATGATGGAGCTTAAAAATAAAACTCAGCACTATTTTTCTGTAAACAACAAACATGATTAAGTTGTATTTGAACAAATCTGCCAGCTATGTGGAATTGTGTACACAATTGAGTTTGAGGGGAAGAAACAATTTGGTACGTGGACTTGGGGTTAAGTTAAAGAATAACTCAAAGTGAAGTAAAACGAGCAAATATCAAACTGAGCAGCGTGTGAGGGGTTTTGTCGTAGATGATTTCACAAGTGTGTACCTGTGGCACAGCGCTGCTTCCAAATATTCCTTTGAGAATAGCCAGGCAGCGCCCGACAATCACGTCATCGCTGATGTTCTCCATGATGCCGGCGGCCTCCCCGGCCATCAGGGCGAGTAGGATCGGGGCTGAAAAGGAAAAAAAGGCACAATTTGTTACGGAGACCTTTGATGAATGTATTCAGAGAAGCAAAGGGCATATATTATATACATATACATATATATATATATACACACACATACATACATACACACATACATACGTACATACACAATATGGACAGGGGACATATCTCAATACCGAATCACTCTGCAGTGTGAAAATTAAAAAGGATCTCCTGTCACCTTTGTAGAGGTTCCAGAAGAGGAAGAGTTCGCCGCGACTTGCTGTGGTGGAGCCGACATGACCAAACAGGTTGACACTGGGATCCCAGAACACGCGGTCAAAACACAACACCACCTTCAGACAGGAAGGAACACAAGATAAAAAAACATACATCAATCAAAGTGCTGATTGTGATCAAAAGCTCCATGGCCTGTGGCGCACATTTACTGCCATCACTTCATAGTTATGAACGTGTGAATGGTTGAATGCCATCTGCTGGAGACAGAGTTAGTAGCAGATCAGATTGCATAATAATGCAGTATTCTCCTCTGTGCTGCAGTAGAATTAGGAGATAAACTACTCTGCTGCAGATGATGCTCAGCAACAGAGAGCGAGAAAGAGAGAGAGCAGGAGCTGGTGGGCCAGGAGTGACGCAGAATGAGAACTCCCAATCCGATTACCAACACACCGGCAAAAAGCACCTTTCATTCGCACGCCATCGAGCTCCGACTGCCTCTCCACGCTGATGCTCTCCACATTGCCCATGCCGCCCGTTTGATCCCGGTCTCTCCATCCTCCGTCTGAGCCCAAATGTAAACCAGGTCATGAAATATCGACTAAGCAATGAACACAATGGAATTCGGAAGACTTGTTTTTCAGCCCTCCGCCACTGAAGGTCAAGTTCCGAGCTTCAGGACACTGCAGCAGAAAGGAGGAGCGGGAGGTCTCTCCAAGGAGCATCCTCAGTGCTGCCAGAAGCACACTACATCATTTAAAACCTCACTAACTCATTTCAAGACACTGCACTGGCCCACATTTTCCTGTGTTGGGTGGGGGGGGGGTTAGCGTTAAAGTTTGATAAATACTGAGCACCATACCTTGTTGAGGTTACCAAAGCCCATCCTCTGTATAGCGGACGTCTTCCACTCAGGCAGTGGGGGAACAAACTGCACAGCAGGGGGCTGCTGCTTCAGCACGCCGAGAGGCAAGGTGCACAGCACGGCGTCACACTTGTATATGAAGGTCTGGGTCGTGGAGCGGGTGTTGACTGCTATCACCTCACAGCCTGGAGAGAGAACAGACGAGGGACTGTTTTAACACACTTTGTACATCCACATGAACATCAATCGTGAAATCAATAAGAGGAAAGTGTGGCCAAAAGCGGTAGAAGAAACACACACACGAAGATACACACACACACACACAGTCCTGTACACGTACCAGAAGCTGTATACCGGACCTGCCGCACTGCTGTGTTTAGTTTGATGTCCAAGCCTTCAGCCAGGGCCACAGGAACACAAGAATAACCATTCCTTACTGTCAGGTGGCTGCCAGTGAACTCAAAGTCATCATCCTGTGAATAAAGTAATAACACAATGAACTTCCTAATGTAATAAATCAGGATGGCAGAGGTATCTCATGGTTAAACTAGCAATAACTTGTTGTGAACATGGGTTTGTAAGAGGCCGTAGGGCCATTGTCGGGACTACATAACATTTCAAAATGGCTTCATGTACATACTTGATCCCAGTGCTTGAGAGAGAGGGTGGAGAGGGGCGTAGCGTTGGCAAACTCCAAGTTGGCAAAGTGCCAGTCCAGGATCTGCCGATCCCTGGATGACAGGTAAACATCACTGTGGGAAAGAAGAGAAGAAGAGAGACACGGTGATGTGTACCGACAGCTATTCAGACATCAGAGGCACCGGTTGACTCGCTTAACTCAAAACGTAATAATACACACTTGAACACGAGTTAAATGGAAACTTGGACAAACTGCCACAGGCCTCAGGGCTCAAACACCGATTATCTGTTATTACCATTAAGGACGGACCATTTCCACTCCAGCACATGAGGCAATATTGCTTCAACAATATTGGCCTAGCATACTTAGCCTGGATAGCTCCTGATTAGAAGAATTTTAAAAAAAGAGAAGTATTCTGGAGATCTGACATCTCAAACTAACGTACTGATCAAATAAGTAAGGATGGGTTACCTGGGTGGATTGGCCTCCAGCTCCTGTAGCTTCTCCTCCAGCTTGACCTGGCTCTCCACCAAGTCATCGTACTCCTACAGGCAAGGCAGACAGCAGGGAGACGTATACGTCTTAATTTCATCCATTTAGTATCACTGCTGGGAAATACTGACACGATGGCAATCCTTTTATATTTCAAGATTTTATGATTATGAATATTTATCAAAATTAAATGGCCAATTAAAACTAATGAGCTAAAACTTAATGAGAAAAGTAATTGAGAAGCAAAACTATTGTTACACTTTTGGCATATTATATATCCTGACAATTAAGATATATTTCAATGTTACTGGTTTATAAATATTTAACTGACAAATAATTCACAGACTGTTTCTGTCAGACTTAAGGAGCTGGTGAAGAACAGGGTGTGTGTGTCCCACGCATACACAAGTGTGTGTGCGTGTACAAGATACACACCCAGAGGGTTTCAGGTCATGCAGAAAGGAGAAGCAGTCTTGACAGAAAGGGCTGACTCAACCTGTTCATCAGGTCACCACAATAGAACTAAATACAGCAGAGTGCAGAGTCTGGTAATAATACCACCTACCACGACAGGACACGGCTACACCGAGTCAAGTCCAGACATATTTACATCCCAATGACGCCACCAAGCTGACCTGGGAAAATACTACAAATGGCAAGAACACTGGCAAATATCCCAGCTAAAAATATCCTGACACAGCCTTAAAATCTTGTTGTATGGTGTAGTCCATTCTGTCATGAGCGCACACACGCACACATAATGTTAAATGTTCATTCTGTCTTGCTGAGAGCTTGTGTGTATACACGCAGACACGCAGACCGTGATTCAAAGTCTTGAGGTGTTGTTTTAAGACAGCGGATGGGTAGCAGACAAACACCAGCTGTGTTTAAACCAAATAAAACCTCCTTCTAAAACACACGCATAGGAGTAGTGGAGGTGATTTATCGGAGGCAAAAATAAAAACGTCAGCGCTCACTCTAATAATACATCCAACTGAGGCATTAAACCACTTAAACACAGCCTGTCTTGTTTACTCAGAGAGCACGGCATTAAAGTTCTTGAGGCATCCACCCTAAAACATCCATCGTCTGTGCTCCGCGTTTCAATACCGTTACAAATGTTTTGATCTTTAGAACAAATACAATGTTTCTGTCCTGCAATTTGTGGCGGTCAACTTTCTGACCTGCAGGTACACCTAATAATCAACAAAGGAAATCTAATAATACTTCAAACTACAGCAACATACACGATGCAATACCTCAAACCTAGTTGGGAATAGTTAGCTTTTGAACTTAACTGATTTGACTAAAGCATTTTTAGGCCCGCAGGTGATGTGTGAGCTCTATTGTAACCTTCTTCTGATCTTTTTCTGAAATAGGGGGTTTTTCCTCACTTTGCAGAGCGTGGTGAGGTCGCGGTTCTTGCTCTTCACCAGGAACTCCGCTGTGATATCTCTCGGTGGTTTGACTTCACTGGCCTCTTTGTACTGCTGATGGAGCTCCTTGACCCGTTCTTTCGTGGTCACCATCTAAAAAGGAGAGGGAGCAAAAGAGAGCAAGGGGGAAATAAGTCATGACATGATGGTGGATGAAAGAAAAAAAAAATGACTCTTTGGGTTGGTTATGATGTTAAGATTTAACCCCCGTAATCAGCTTCTGAAGGTTGCGTGCCTTACTTAGGGTCAGCTTGCCATTCTGCCTTCCCTGCCTGTAACTTTGCAAATCAGCCTGAAAATAAAACCAGTAGTGATCCGGACTAAAGCCTGCTTTTGTTACCACAACGGCCCTTTTGGACTGCCAGATCTGTCATGAACTTAACTCAAAGTGTACTCCATCCATAAGCTCTCTTAGTGAATCAAACAAACAAACATAAGTGACAACTTTGATCGAACTTCGAGCAGCAATTAAATGTTGACAGTCCAGTTTCGGATCGTGTTTCTTCTACAATTAAAAAAATGGAAAATGAAAAGTTCTCCACAACTTTCCAAGATTCCCCTTCGAGTGCTCTTAAAGAAATAGTTCATTGTTTTAGCAAAAACAAAACACGCATTTGTGTGTCTTTCCGTGAGTTAGACATAAAGATCAATACCATTCACTTGCACTCACCTTATTGAGAAGATCCCTGAGGTCTTCCTGTGTCTTTACAATCTTCTTCCAGTGTTCTATCTGCTCATCTTTCACATGCTTCTCCTGCAGCCTACACACACACACACACACACACACACACACACACACACACACACACAAATAGGATTAGTGTTTATGTGTCTCTGTATACATCTCTAGTTTGGATACAAACGTGCAGGATGCATCTGTCACTGTCTCCTGTATGTGAGCTACCGTACTCACTGAATGACCACCTCCAGGGCCTGTCCTAGAGAAACGGGCTTGTTGTTGAGGAAGTTAAAGTCCAGCTGGTGGCTGAGGAAGGAGGTGGCTTCCAGCAATCTGTTGAACTCTTGCTCCACCATCTCATCTTTTTCTTTCGGCACCTGGATACAAAAATCAGACCATTGGACACCAGTCTCAATAACGACAGCAGAATATCACTTGTTTTGTTTTGATTTAGTTGAGGGCATTTATACGTCATTACATAATCAGACTGAGTCTATTTCTTCTCTTACTGAGTGAAGTTAAGTCACCGATTCACTGATAAAAGCAGAAGAAACATAGATAAGGAATGTATCACATAAATAAATACATACACTTGTGCATCGTTCACCCTTGAGTAGTCCACCAAACGATCAACATGGAGGTTGAGAAGACAAGAGAGAAGGGGGGGGGGGGCGAAAGAGAGAGAGAACATATGAAGCAAACACAACTTTAACGTCAAACAGGTTTGCACAAAAGTAAAAACATGGTCATTTAATTTGCCTTTTCCTGCGAAGGAGGAAACCAGTTACACATGATGTGGATGCTTTTAGAGCCCTGCTGGCTGCTCTCTACTTCAATAGAAGTGCCCCGAACATGAACCTAAACATCCTACTACTGTTGCTGCCACTTGACGGACAGCACAGAAATTAGAGGGGAAAACACTGTTTATTTCCAATTTAATGACATTAAGGCTATATCTGTTTTCTGGTCTGCTTTGCTCTGAAAGGAACTGGAGCGGTTGTTGATGAAACGCATTCAAGCAGTTAAACGAATCCTCCATTCGGTGTACTTTTTGTGGCTTATGGAAAGCCAGATCCCCGCCTCAGGACAACAACGGGGCTTGGAAAACAGCTATAAACCAAAACACATCGCACTTTTATGCCAAGAGGGAACTCTCGTGCAAAAGTAAACATCTTCTGTTAAAGGAAGTAAACAACACAAGATCCTGGCTTCAAATGTAATGTAATTTGGATACAGCTGTAGCCAGAGGTTAGCCGTGTGAACATAGCTCAAGCAGGCTAAATGAAGCAGGTATATA
>NW_022280037.1:6942471-6967152 GCF_004355925.1 Anarrhichthys ocellatus
CACACACACACACACACACACACACACACACACACACACACTTGACAATGACACAGCACAAATGTGGACAATAACACCCTCTACAGGTCATTTTCAGTAACTTTTAGAATTTCTATGAGAACTTTTTTTTGACTTTGTCAAAAGCAACTCAAGCCTCAAATCTAGGCCGATGATGATGTGTCATGGTTAGACACTAAAGGTTTATAGGATGCTTTGACTTCCGTATTGACTTACCCAGCCCTGTCACCACCATGGCTCCCAGATCAGCGACATAGTTGCCCTTCCTAAATGTGGCCACTCTGCCTCCAACACGGTCCTGCATGGAAAAAACAAAGTAAGTTTAGGTCCCTCGATCGGTTATCATCTGAACCCTTAGAAACATCTGTATTGTATAGTGTATATAAAGTGGACTATTCTCAAAATGCTATCGATTGTAAAAAAAAATTAAAAAATACAGCAAATGGTTTATAGTCATAAAATGTTTATACCAATAGCTGGTTGAGAGAAATGTGGCTGAAATAACAGATGACCTACCCTGGCCTCCAATACTGTAACATCCATGCCGAAGCTTTGCAGCTGCCTGGCTGCAGCTAGACCAGACACACCTCCACCAATGACGATAACCTTTCCGGTCTTCTTAGCTGCAACAACAAACAGGGAGCACATTAACTAGGTATCCTTACACTACCAGGTCAGTGTCGGATTTTGTCCACAAGCCGGAGTAGCTGGTAAATATCCTCAGACAATCACTTCTTTAAACCAGATTTGTTTTCTTGGGATGTAAATCAAAGACATTTTTATCTTCAATCCAAAGTGGCTTGAAGAATACATAAATTATACCAGATGGGTAGTGTTACTTCACCAGAGCAATGAATGAAGTGAACTTACTTGGTAAAGGCTTGACCCTCTTGTAAATGCCAAAGTTAATGAGCCCGTGCCTCTCTAAGTAGCTGTGTATTCGGTGAACCAGCACAGCATCACCTAAAGAGAGAAAAAGAGCACATACAATCTCAACATCTGCACAACTACAATCTTCTTGTAAAAAAAGAAAAGAAAAATCATGTTTAATTGAATGTCTCACTGTTATATGGAGCTTCAAGCTGCTGTGCTGTGGCCTCAAATGTCAACTGGATTTTAGGGTTGTCCAGCCAAAGTTGGAGCTGTATGAGGTTAATATGAATTAAGATACAGTACTACACACGTTTAAAACAATGATCCCGAAAGTCCATCGTTTTGTAATACAAAGTAATGTGTCTACGCTGGCACTTACCGTGCGGTTGCGGATGAAGAGGAAGACCTTCTGAGTCTGCTGGGGACCGCTGATGATGTCAGGGAAGCAGGCGGCCTCCTGTGATGTCATACGGTCATGAGGAAGACGGCTCTGGAAAGCAGCTCCTTCCACACCTAAAAATGAACACACATATTCTATTAATAGCATTGAGTGTGACTTAGGATCAATTTAAAACAAACAGAGAGAGCATTCATGTGCAATTAACAATGGAATTGGGGCAAATGATCAGACTGTGAAAAGACACAGCCTTCAAGTTAGCATAGAAAAATCTCTGTACTCTTCCTTTAAGAAAAGACCGGCCTTTTTGTTACACATTTTAAATTTCTTTCCTCAACCAAAACATCAGTTTCATGTCTCACTGCTTTGATATGATGCATCGAGTTTCAGACTGACCAGACGGCTCCTCTGGTTCACTGTCGTTCTCTTCCTCTGGTGGTGGAGGTGGTGGAGGGATGACCTGCTTCCTCTCTTTCTCTGCCTTGGCGTTCCTCTCCTCCTCGGAGTAATATTCGTCCTCCGACAGATTAGCCAGGCTTTCGTCCATCTCGCGGTATTCCACCTGCAGCATTAGGCACAATAAAAGCATCATTAAAACCAGCGTTGCAGTGAATTTGTTGGTGTGCTCCCAGGTAACTTACAGTAGAAGTGCCAAAACCGTTCTGGAGGTAAGAAACACATACCAGGAACATCACGCTGCAAAGACTATGAGACGTTACCTCTGTTGCTAAATTCCACTGGTGCACATATGCAAGTGAGAACCTGTGACTTCAGATAGAGAGCATTATTAAACCTAAAGTTGTATTGATCCTTGAAAGAAAACAAATATTCATTAAAATACAGTGAAATGTCACCATCAGATAAAACTCATATCAGTTTTGGCAGCTTCTTTTCCTCTCTGAGCGAGAGGATTCACAACCCTAAAATATTTACTTTCGCTCGCTTGCGACGACTAGTTCTGCGGACTTCAGCTGCGTCTTGCTCTGCCCCACCAGGGCCTGCTTGATGAGGCAACGGGGCTCCTCCAGGTTCCCCACTAGGGGATGACCTTTCCTTTTTCTTTACATCCAGAGGGCCTGCAGCTGAGGCTGATGGACCAGTCTGGGCATCAGAAACAGGGGCCCTATCGCCTCCCGCTGCTGCCGCAGAAGATGTAGAGGAGGAGGAGCCAGCATCTGACTTCTTGCTAGACAGCATCATGGAGGATGTTGGAGGCCTCTCCTGAACGAATAGGGGACAGAAACTTGATGAAACCCATCCAAATGAAGCAAACAGCCCAAGGGAAATGGTTGAAATGTGCCTGTTCAAAATAATGTGATCAATGAAAAAAAGATAACAAAATATTCTTAAAAGAAAAGATGGAAATAATGTGTGATGTGTGCGTGCTGAAAAATAAAAAAATAAAAAATGTTTGTGACCTTTGCGGCATTCCCAAATCTGATTGAAAATAATAGTCTACAACAGTTAGAATATAAAAAAAAAAAAAAAAAACTTACAAAACCCATACCAAATGTTAATGCCACTCACTTACAAGTGGTTTTAACACAAAACTCCTAGTAGAAGTAATAGATTACAACACTTATGTCAACTGGTCACTTTTCTGCTGGGGGCAGTGAAGGCACCTGCAACAAAAGGCTAACAACCACCATACTGTCTAATCACCATAATGTCACATCTACATCACTGAATGATTCACGTAACGTTGAGCTAATTGTGCATGAATGAAGTAGTTTATGAAAATGAGGGCTCCATGCCTAACCTTTTCTTGTTTTACCCATTTCTCCGGGCACCTGGTAATATCCATTCAAACACTAAGAAATGAAGACAGAACCAGAAATATGGTTACGAACAGGTCCAACTTCCTCAAATCATTGTAACAGAACAGCCGGTATGCAATTAACCTTTACTGTGCCGAGATCGCGAGGAGTTCCCGATTGCCACCCTGGACAAATTGACTTATGGTAACGTTAGCTAGCAAGTTCAGCGCAAAGCTAACAGCGGAATGGTAGCTATCAACATTAGCTTGCGGTAGCTAACAGCTAACTAGCTTTGTTCTTGACAGCTAACGTTACTCGCAAACAGGGCGGATGAATGTGATGTTGTATTCATGTCATAAAAGTGCAGCTGAAGCTGTACTGCAAACAAATATTCGATCGCTTTTACATTTATTTCCTTTTAAATGTATATTACGAGACAATGCTATGCTAGTTAACGCCGCTAACAATGAGAACTGGCTAGCACCAACAGTGGCACAGCAGCAGGTGCGACCGAGAGAAAAATAAAGCTCCGGCCTCGCTTTTAAATAGATATTAATTGATACACTGGCCGAAATGTTAGGCATAGTCTACTACACACGGGATCGGTGTTTAAAACATTGAATATTGAAAATATGAATATCACCTTTCAGTCCTCCTAAAATGTCAACACAAAGACGGCACTGTAGCAGGTCTCCTTTCAATGAACTCGTTCGTGATTGGTAGATCGAAAATGTTACGCAACACCACGCTGCGGAACGATTGGTCGAAATAACTATCAATCAAAAAAAGTAGGCAGGGATTTAATACTCCAAACTACTGCAGCGGATCTATTTATTTTTGTTTATGCTTATTAATGCAGTGTGTTTCCGATAATTGTTTTTCGGGTAAACTATAAAAGATTTTTATAGTAAAGACAAATTGAGTTTTCTTCTGTTGATGTTCGGGATTCATCTTCCGTTTGTGGAGAAACGACAAAGAATTCTGCTTTGCGTCTGCACACAAAGTGACGTCAGGCTGGAAGAAGAACAGGATGGGCAGGTAAAGGTGGGGGCGGACAGGTAAAGGTGAGCGTCTCTTTCGCGCCTGCTACTCGGGGAAGCATACCGACGTTTTGTTGACTCCTTCGTCTCTCCATTTTCAGCCGACTGTGCGTAAGTAACTAAAATCCAAATCTTTAATACATATTTTTGTGCCTCAGTTTAACCATTTCCCTTTACCAGAACGTCTGTATGTTTTGCTCTCGGCTAATCTGGGTGTTGTTGGTAGTTGAGATTCAAGGTTTTGGTATGTGATATGATGCCTTTTTAGGGATGGGCTGGGCTATTCTGTGTTGTAAAAAAGTCTTAAGTGTTGCGGTTGTCTGCAACGTCCTACATTAATTCAATAAAAGTAAACACTTTTAACAACCTATCCAACAGAACAAAAAAAAATGGTGAAGGAAGAGCAGGGGTTCGACAACCGGCCTGACAACACTGCCTTCACTCAGCAGAGGCTTCCGGCATGGCAGCCCATGCTCTCAGCTGGCATTGTCATCCCAGGATTTGTCCTCATCGGCCTGGCATTCATTGGCATTGGCGTCGGTCTCTTTGTCACCTCACAGAGCATCCAGGTGTTGGAGGTATGACTGTGCAAAAAAGAAAAGAGGAAGAGATGCAGTACAACATGTGTAAACTGGATTAAAGTGAACTAATCTTAAATAAATATTAAAAAATCTCTGTTTTCAGTGTTGAGATTAAATACATGGTGTACAGTGCACAACTGTACACTGCTATCTGCTCACAGACTTGTCACTTGTAAGCGAAATCATACTGAGTTTAAAGAGGTGTGGTGTCCTTAACACCCGATGGAGACAGGTGTTGTAGCCATCAATAATTAATAATAACCTTTTTTGTTCTTTCCTACACAGTTTGACTACACTGGGGTTGAGACAGACTCGCCATGCTTCAAGTGCTCCGATCCAGATGTCAAGCCTTGTACTTGCCAGCTGGACTTCACCACTAAAGAGCTATTTAAGGTTACATTGGAGCTTTGCACAGACGCAGTCACACACGTACAAATAGTAATGAAGTTGAACTTTCCTCCTACTGCTGACCCTTGCTTGTGATTCTGTTTTCCTCCACAGGGAACTGTGTACTTTTATTATGGTTTGTCCAACTACTTCCAGAACTACAGAAGGTACGGTGTGTCCAAAGATGATGAGCAGCTGTCTGGAGATCTGGATAACTTTAAGGTGAGTTAACAACATAGGATATTGAAGAAAAAATGTCTCTGGTTTTAACTTCCATGGGGAAAACAAAATCCAGATGATCTCAATTGGAATAAAAATACTTAAAAGATATACATTTTGGTACAGAACCTAAAGCTGCATTAGTGGTACTTAATTCCCTTGCCCATCTGTAATACAGACAACAGTATCAGACTATTTATTTGAGCAATGAAAACACTGTCCTCTGTCTCTCTTCAAGAGTCCCAGTGACACCTGCTCACCCTATGAGTACGAGGATGAAGACAGCAAAACAAAACCAATTGTACCATGTGGATCAATAGCAAACAGCAAGTTCAATGGTATGTAAGGACATTTAAAATTAAAGTTGAATTAAGGTTATTTGCAGTGTTATGGAAGTATAAAATCTTTTTTTCAATAGATACCTTCAAGTTGTTTCAGAAGGTCAATGGGTCAAATAAGCAGGTGCCCTTCAATGGCAAAGGGATTGCTTGGTGGACAGACTACAACGTCAAATACAGAAACCCCAGCATCTCACCTCTGAAGCACGCATTCAACGGTAGTAACTTACTTTACTGTAACTGTCTGTCTGTCCTGTTTAAGTAGTGCTGTGGTGCATATGATGCAGAATAATTGTCTTGTAATGAGAGGTTCCCAGTCTGCTCAAAACTAATTGGGTGGCCAATAGGATAGGTATTGTGGATGAAAGGAGCAACTTAGTTTAGTACAGTAAATATGGGGTCCTTTCATATTTTGAATAACATTAATTTCATGTTTGATGAATCATGATAACTGATTAAACGTTTAACTTCCAGGTACTGTGAAGCCTTTATTTTGGCCCAGACCTGCTTACGAGTTGGACACCTCAGACGCTGCTAACAACGGCTTCATCAATCAAGATTTCCTGGTGTGGATGAGGAGGGCGGCCCTGCCAGGTTTCAGAAAGCTCTATCGACGAATCGATGAGGGTGATTATAAACAGGGTCTGCCAGCTGGAGACTACATCCTTGAAATTGCCTACAGTATCCTTTTATACACGTTATAGATTCTGCTTTGATTTCAAGGAAGGCGCTTTGAGGTATGGGCAGTTGTGTTTGTTTAGCACGAGTCCTCAGTTTAAAGATTGCACTAGCCATTTTTCACTCTGACCTTAACCTTTTCTTTCCTTCACATAGATTATCACTGTATAGCTACAATACAAGACAATGGCCAAAGTACCATCAGAATTGTCATTTATATGTAAATATGTCCATCAGAGTGAGCAATCGAAAGTCATCATGCCGTGTTAAGTGTTAAATCAAGAAATGCCTGCTGGCAAGAAAGCTGTCAAGTTGGTAATAGTGGACACTTTTTACTTGTTTAAAGCAGCATATACATCTGGTTATGTTTTACACTGGTCCATCCATAAGAGAAGATTTACGAAGCTTCACATCCACAGAAAGGGGTCAGCCATTGAATCGGCCGCATGTTTTTTTTTTTTTTTCCTCAAGATAAAGGAACAGCAGGTTAGGCTAACTTGTTTAACCGGTTGGGTGTGGTTCTGTTTTTACCTGCGCAGAGTGAACACAATGACTCGGGTGTTCCTTGTGTTCAGAAAATACCAGGCAAATTCTCCGACGTAAGTAAATATGCTAGGCAAATGATCTTTGAGAATTGATTGCAGTATTTACATAGGCTTTAGAAGGACGGCAAATACATTTTATTTTTATTTTGGCTCCATACCCCTGTGTTTCCAAGTTTAAATCCCTTAACTACATGTAAATTCTCATTACAATACATCAGTTTTAGTTGTTTTGGTGTATTTTTCCTGTTTCAGGCAGCCATCGTTTTCTGTACACATTGGAAATCTATTCATAGAAGATTGATTGATTCAGTTGTTTAATCCATCACAGTGGACTACAGTTTACAGTTTTGTCAGAGTTAAATTATCATTGAGTGGGGATACAGTTTAAAAACTGATTGCTTTGAAAAGTCTGCACTGCAATAAGTCTTTCAAATAATGCCACTCAAATAGATGATGCAGTTCAATAAAATTGCTATCTGATTTTGATATATTGATGAAATGAATGGAGGCCAATGCCCTGAAATAAATCCTTTCAAGTGTACATGAGTAGTAAAAAGGTTAAAACATGCAAAACCACTGGCTGGTTAATACAGTATCTTAATGCAGTTTTGTATATTGAATGCTTTAGTGAACATATTGGCACACGATCACTGTTTTATGTCTTTTGTTTTATGTGTTTCCATTTTTGCTATGTATCCTTAACATGTTGTCCTCCAGACTATCCTGTTCTGAGCTTTGAGGGGCGAAAGAAGGTGGTGTTCAGCAACGTGTCCTGGATGGGTGGCAAGAATGACTTCCTGGGCATTGCCTACCTTGTGATTGGTTCAATGTGCGTCTTCATGTCCGTAGTCATGCTCATTGTCTATGCTAAATTCAAGTTTCCTGAGGAAGACTGAGTGCCGGGTCATGGACTTTTGTTTTCTGGTGGATCATATACCCTATCGACACAACTTTTTTTTTTTTCTTTTTTTTTTTTCCCCTTTTTGCTCAATGGCATGATGAGAGCATAGTAAGGTGCTCCCACAAAGAGGAATATAGAGCTAGACTCCATATGAACACATGTTATTGTGGACATGAAGATGTATCCTCAGGAGCAGAAATGGCCTGGTGTTATTTTGCAAGACAAGTTTCGACACTGGAGTTTCCCCCTTGTGTGCAAAATAAGATGATTTACAATATCAGTCCATGTAATTGTAAGAACATCTAGGAAGTCAGGCTCTTCTCAGTGCAAAAACATAGCAAAGTCAGCATTGATTGCTAACGGAACAACTGTACGAAGAGTCTTTTCATTTTGTGTTTTTTATCATCACAAAATAAGCTCAGTAATAACATTAAAGCCATACTTGATAAGCCATATGATACTGGGCAATGATGTATACTTGATTGTGAGTTTTATTAGCTTGTAAATAATGCTGTAAAATGTGGGAATATTAACTCAGGGATCTGGTGGTGAGGCTATGTAAGCTCATGTTTTACTTGTACTGTGGTTTCAGAAATTTTACTTCATGTTATTTATTTAATAAAACAACATTAAAACCATTCCTCTCTGTCTCATTATGACATGTTGGCTCTACAGGCAACATTGCCATGCTATGTTCATTTATAGCCATTTATGCTGGATTCTATGAAAAAGGCAAGTTTTTATCCCTTATCTACTTTCTTTATTATGACTTAAGAGGTCTTTAGTTTTCGTTTTTTAGCACTCAAACGATATTCTGCAAGCTTTGTGGCCTTTGTAGGTCTGTCTTCTCAGCTGACTCAAGTCCAGGCTACAGGAACTCTTTTATACCTGATGGATGTGGATGTTTAGCTTTATTTAAAAAACATGTAGAATAAATAAACATGTTATAAAATGCATAATAAATATATACACTAATGCATCCTTTTGTGAAAGCAGGAATCTGCAAAAAGTGCACTGATGTTAATGCTAGTCAAATTGTGACAAAAGTTGTGATTATCTTATTTAAAATATAACTGTTTGTCACTGAATTAGTAATACCAATAGTAAAGGCTTATAACTTTGTTAATTTCAACTGTGGAGGATTTATAGCTGCATCATTGGAGGTAACTCCCTTTCTCCCTCTGTCAGACCGTATTTAACAAAATGAGAAAAGAATAGATTTGTTCAACTGCATTGTGGGTATTGTAGTATTCGGCGTGTGTATTCCAGTGAAATACCAAACCCTTGAACCACAAGTACCACAATCCATTGCGCGAATAAACCTGACGGCCACGGGTGTGGCGTTTTGACAGCAGCAGTCAGCGTCTGAACCAACTCGGTCAGCACCACTGCTAGCTACATAACGTGAGCCTCGTTTCTTTGTTCACTTTAACACCGCTAACGGTCGTCTTCGACCACTTCAAACAATGTCCGACGGTGGGGGAACGGAGGAAAACTCCGGCACCATGGAGGTGTCGGCCGTTCAGACGGTCGCCGATACCTCGGTGCTGCAGAAGCATATGAGAAAATTGGTACCGCTGCTCCTGGAAGATGGCGGCGAGGCCCCGGCGGCTCTGGAGTCCGCCCTGGAGGAGAAGAGCGCCGTGGAGCAGATGAGGAAGTTTCTGGCGGATCCCCAAGTTCACACCATCCTGGTCGAGAGAAGTACACTCAAAGGTAACGTTAACGATAACGATGTTAGTTAATGTTTAGCTAGCGTGCTATCTTCGCCACACTGGGTGGGGAAGCGACAACCGAGCCAATGACAACACACTTGCATGAAAGTGGTCAATGTTAGCTAACGTTATGATTTTAAGGTGTGATACTGGTTAAGTTGAGCTGCAGTTAATGCATATTTTAGTTTTGTGTAGTGTAGAATGAATGTACGTTAGCGTTTTGTGTTAATGTTGAAATGCAGGTTATGTATAAACCACATTAAAATGAAAACTGACACAGTGCTATTAATAACACAAGCCCCGCTTAAGAAGAACAAGCACCATAACCATCTAAAATTCAAAGATAATGACTCTTTTGTAAGAACTGCAAGTCATGTGCGCACCTTCTCGGGGTTTTAATCATGTGAACCAGCTTGTGTCAATGAACACAGGATCTTCAGTTTTCCTCCAGGCGAGTTAATCCTAAACTACAGAGCCGCTTTGCACTCCCTCATGTTTTATGAGTGTTAAACCTTGATCTCTTGATACTGCACATGCTCAGCCTCTGCGTCTGTAGGTTTTGGGTTCCTAGTCTATCCAAGAATACTGATGCTGCAATGCAGAGGGTGCAGTTTCCTTTTCCTACAGTCTACCTCACTAGTAAAGAAGGGTGGGAACAAAGATGGATGCATGTCAGATTACACTGTCCTCCTAATTTTACGTAGTTTATTATACTCTGATAAACTTGACTACTGTCTGGCATCCAAATCATTTATTTTTAACATTAGAAGCAAAGTTATTTTGTTGGCCTTATTTCTTGGTGCATGATATATTAATGATGTATCTTATCAACTTGATTACAGTGTGGATGATTTTTTTCAGTGAGGAATATTTCATGAGTTTTCTGTTTACTTGTTCAGATGAGACTCAGATTTAATTTGTTCTTCACACAGAGGATGTTGGAGATGAAGGAGAAGAGGAGAAGGAATGCATCACCTATAACATCAGCACTGACATACACTATGGGTTGAAGTCCAACAGGTAAGTGATGCATCTAATGCACTGAATTAGTATGAATTACTATGCGATGACAATAAAACGTATATATTGTGCAGCCCTACACTGTACAGAGGTCTGCTTTTTCAGCCATATAATTGTATGTGATTTTAATTGATTTGCTGCATTAGCACTCAGCTTCCACTTGAGTTCTGTTAACCGATAACTTGGCCTTCCCCTCCCCTGCAGCTTGGCGTTCATCAAGAGGACAATCGTCATTGATGCAGACAAGCCCATTTCCACCCAAGTTCGAGTTCTAACCTTGAGTGAGGATTCTCCCTATGAGACACTCCACTCCTTCATCAGCAATGCTGTTGCTCCTTTCTTCAAGTCCTACATCCGTGAGTCTGGCAAGGCCGACAGGTAATCTTCAAAATGGGTCTTTATATTTGAATAAGAAAAAAACTGGATCATGAACTCCGCATTGGAGGAATAATGTAATGCACTATCCTCTCTGTCCTACCTTCTCTAGAGATGGGGATAAGATGGCTCCCTCAGTGGAGAAAAAGATTGCCGAGCTGGAGATGGGCCTTCTCCACTTGCAGCAAAACATTGAGATTCCTGAGATCAGCCTGCTCATCCACCCAATCATCTCAAACATCGCCAAGCAGTTCTATGAGCGCGGGGAGAAGCCTAAGGTCACTGACTTTGGCGACAAAGTGGAGGACCCGTCCTTCCTAAACCAGCTGCAATCTGGAGTCAACCGCTGGATCAGGGAGATCCAAAAGGTAAGAGGCTTTCCTATATTTCTGTCTCAAATTTTCATGTCGTGACAGGTAGATCAAAAAATACTTTCTCTTAAACTCGCCACTGGGTTTATTTTTTTTCCTCCACCCGCCCTTTTTATCAGGTGACAAAGCTCGACCGTGACCCAGCTTCAGGCACAGCCTTGCAAGAGATCAGTTTCTGGCTGAATCTGGAGAGAGCGCTCAACAGGATCCAGGAGAAGAGAGAGAGCCCCGAGGTTCTGCTTACTCTGGACATCCTCAAACACGGCAAACGTTTCCATGCTACTGTCAGCTTTGATACTGACACTGGTGAGTGACATCCAGTCCAATTTTTCATTACTGGCAGTAATTTGATATGGTGTGATTAATTGTTTTATCCTTTCTCTGCTTCTTCCAGGTCTGAAACAGGCTGTGGAAACGGTCAATGACTACAATCCTCTGATGAAGGACTTCCCTCTCAATGACCTGCTCTCTGCTTCAGAGCTTGATAAGATCCGCCAGGCCCTGATGGCCATTTTCACTCACTTGAAAAAGATCAGGAACACCAAGTACCCTATCCAGAGAGCACTGCGTCTAGTGGAGGCCATCTCTAGGGACTTGAGCTCCCAGCTCCTCAAGGTGTTGGGCACCAGAAAGCTCATGCATGTCGCCTATGAGGAATTTGAAAAGGTTGGTGTGGTTGGGTATCTAGCCCCCCCCCCAGAAGTACAGTCTTAAGCTACTCAAAACATTCTACGTCTTTCTAAATGTCCCTTTAACTTCTACTACAGGTAATGGTGGCATGCTTCGAGGTGTTCCAGACCTGGGAGGATGAGTATGAGAAACTGCAGGTTCTTCTGAGAGACATTGTGAAGAGAAAGAGAGAGGAGAACCTGAAGATGGTGTGGCGTCTGAGCCCAGCTCACAGGAAGCTCCAGTCACGTCTGGATCACATGAGACGTTTCAGAAGGCAGCACGAGCAGTTGAGGGCCGTCATCGTCCGTGTGCTGAGGCCTCAGGTAAAACACCGTCAGCATCTGTAATGGCCACGCTTGAACTGACCAGCATGTCTTGCCCTCATTTACTTTCATGTCCAGAATAATATTTGGTTTTGTCCACAGTTGATTGAGATTTATTTTTACATTTTTATCCCCAGGTTTCTGCCTTGCCACAACATGCCCCCGGAGAGACAGTTGAGCCTCAAGATATGAAGGTAGCCGGAGTTCTCTTTGATGCCGCTGATGCCAACGCTATCGAGGAGGTCAACCTGGCTTATGAGAACGTCAAAGAGGTCGATGGTCTGGATGTGTCTAAGGAAGGCATGGAAGCCTGGGAAGCAGCCATGAAGCGTTATGACGAACGCATCGACCGCGTTGAGACCCGAATCACTGCCCGCCTGCGTGATCAGCTTGGAACCGCCAAGAACGCTAACGAGATGTTCCGCATCTTCTCCCGCTTCAACGCTCTCTTTGTGCGTCCCCACATCCGCGGTGCCATCCGGGAGTACCAGACGCAGCTCATCCAGCGCGTGAAAGATGACATCGAGTCACTGCACGACAAGTTCAAAGTGCAGTACCCTCAGAGCCAGGCCTGTAAGATGAGCCATGTCCGAGACCTGCCGCCTGTGTCCGGCTCCATCATCTGGGCCAAGCAGATCGACCGTCAGCTGACAGCGTATATGAAGAGAGTTGAGGATGTTCTGGGAAAAGGCTGGGAGAACCATGTGGAAGGGCTGAAGCTGAAGCAGGATGGAGATAGCTTCAGGGCTAAGCTCAACACTCAAGAGATATTTGATGACTGGGCTCGCAAGGTATGAAGCTGATCATAGACATTAATATAGTGTTGCATTTTTCTCAAATAGTTAAATAAATGTTCTAGTTTTTGCCTCTTACGGTGCAGTTTTCATTGTTTGTCAACAGTTCTCCTGTTTTTAAATATGTGTCACTCCTTTTCTTTTGTAAATCAGGTGCAACAGCGTAACCTTGGTGTGTCTGGCCGCATCTTCACGATTGAGAGTACCCGTGCTCGTGGACGCACAGGTAACATGCTCAAGCTTAAAGTCAACTTCCTCCCTGAGATCATCACCTTGTCCAAAGAGGTCCGCAACCTCAAGTGGTTGAGCTTCCGTGTTCCTTTGGCCATCGTCAACAAAGCCCACCAAGCTAATCAGCTGTACCCATTTGCCATCTCTTTGATCGAGAGCGTGCGCACCTATGAGCGCACTTGTGAGAAGGTGGAGGAGAGGTTCTCCATCTCCCTGCTGGTGGCTGGGCTTAAGAAAGAGGTTCAGGCTCTTGTTACTGAAGGCATCACTCTGGTCTGGGAGTCCTACAAGCTGGATCCCTATGTTCAGAGGCTGGCTGAGACTGTCTTCAACTTCCAGGAGAAGGTCAGTATCACTATAAAATGGTTATATACACAAGTACAGACTCTCCTCAGTAATGTTTTTTTCGAATGAAACCTTTAATTGTATAATTGCCCCAAATATATATTCTAATGTTGTTTTTTTCTGCTGTATTTTTCAGGTGGACGACCTCTTACTGATTGAGGAGAAAATTGATCTTGAGGTTCGCTCTTTAGAGACTTGCATGTTCGAGAACAAGACCTTCTCTGACATTCTCAACCGAGTCCAGAAGGCTGTGGACGACCTTAATCTCCACTCCTATTCCAACCTGCCCATCTGGGTCAACAAGCTCGACATTGAGGTTGGCGCCACAAAGCAATACAAGGATTATTTGATTCAGAAAGGAAATACTTTGAACATTTCAGCCTTTGTTTCTTTTTACATGTGGTTGGTCTTTTTCTTTCTTCATAGATTGAACGTATCCTGGGAGTTCGTCTGCAGGCGGGCCTTAAGGCCTGGACCCAGGTGCTCCGTGGCCAGGTAGAGGACAAAGCTGATGTAGATATGGACACAGAAGCTCCACAACTGAGCCACAAACCTGGAGGGGAGCCCAAGATCAAGGTAGCCATTGTGACTGTAGTGACTCTGTGTTGCGTTATGCCATGTTTTGTTTTAATGACGATGTATTTCTTTTAAAATCTTGAGAAACCATGGATTCATGGACACAGCTCACTATGATATTTCTTTTCCCAGAATGTTGTCCACGAGCTGAGGATTACTAACCAGGTGATCTACCTGAACCCACCGATTGAAGACTGTCGCTACAAGCTCTACCAGGAGATGTTTGCCTGGAAGATGGTCATCCTTTCTCTTCCCAGGATTCAGAGCCAGAGATACCAGGTAGAGATTTTTGAATGGTTATGGTACTAGGGCTGGGACTACCACTGCAGTAAGCCATGTTAAGAATGCTTGCCTGAGGTATGTAAATGTAAAAGGGACAAGCTACTTTTAAACAAAGTTATATTTTCTTTTAGTTAAAATATGATATATGGAAGGACATATGAATCTTATTGCACTTGTACTTCCCCACCAGGTGGGAGTCCACTACGAGCTGTCAGAGGAGGAGAAGTTCTACAGAAATGCCCTGACCAGGATGCCAGACGGCCCTGCAGCCTTAGAGGAGGCCTACAATGCAGTTGAAGACATTGTCAATGAGGTGGAGCAGTATGTCAAGGTAAGAGAACTTTACAATGTGTTATCATACTCACGGTTTACTTCTGAAAGTTGGTTACTTTGTTGGAGGAGCTGCTTTAAAGAAATGAAATGCCAAATAACTGTTTCCTTCCTTGTATACCAGGACTGTCTTTAATATTATAAATGTGTGTAATATACACTGTCATGTACATTAGTTTGTGCTTATCCATCTCTTTTCTTTGCCACCAGGTGTGGCTACAGTACCAGTGCTTGTGGGACATGCAAGCTGAGAACATCTACAATCGTCTGGGTGAAGACCTCACCAAGTGGCAGGCCTTGCTGGTCCAGATCCGCAAAGCACGTGGAACCTTTGACAATGCAGAGACACGCAAAGATTTTGGACCTGCGGTCATCGACTATGGCAAAGTAATAATGATTGACAATTATAGATGCTTCATTTTGAAAATATTTCTGAAGCAACAATCTCTTAGCAAAAATGAAATGTTCTTTGTTTTGTGCCTGCCAACAGGTTCAGTCCAAGGTGAACTTGAAGTACGACTCCTGGCACAAAGAGGTGCTCAGCAAGTTTGGCCAGATGCTTGGCCAGAACATGCAGGACTTCCATTCCCAGATCTCCAAGGTAATATATAGTAATAATTTAATATAATATGTCTTTTGACCAGGTTAGTAACATAGATTTCCTAGAGACACTGATCGGATGATTATTCTCTGAATTTCTCATAACCTTTTATTTTTCTGTTTCTTTAAAAAGTCCCGTCAAGAACTGGAGCAACACTCTGTGGACACAGCTAGCACCTCAGATGCGGTCAACTTCATAACTTATGTCCAGACCTTGAAGCGCAAGATTAAACAGTTTGAGAAAAATGTGGACGTAAGTACTCCAAAACATTCAGTGTCCTTTCATTTACTCTTTTGTATCACCGCATGCTGCAGGAAATATAGTTTAGGGTTCTAATCGGATTCTCCCTACTTTTACTTGTAGTTGTTCCGTAATGGGCAGCGTTTGCTGGAGAAGCAGAGATTCCAGTTCCCTCCATCTTGGCTCTACATCGACAACATCGAAGGTGAATGGGGTGCCTTCAGTGACATTATGAAGCGCAAGGATACTGCCATCCAACAGCAGGTGGCCAACCTGCAGCTGAAGATCGTCCAGGAGGACAAAGCTGTGGAAAACCGCACTACTGACTTGCTCAGTGAGTGGGAGAAGACCAAACCAGTTGCTGTAAGAGATATTAGATGATCCTATGTGCAGTCAACCCTATTCTGTACTTTCCATACAAAGCACAGCTGTGGAAGCATTTCCTGTTGTGACTGAAATAATTCATCAAATCTTTTTAAACCGCATGACACTGCTTTTTTTTTTATGTCTAACTGATTATGTGTTTCACCAGGGTAACCTGCGTCCAGAGGAGGCTCTTCAGTCTCTGACGATCTACGAGGGCAACTTTGGCCGTCTGAAGGTTGAGAGGGAGAAGTGTGCCCGAGCCAAAGAAGCCTTGGAGCTCACTGATACGGGCCTGCTCAGCGGCAGTGAAGAGAGAGTGCAGGTAATGCCAGCAAACATTCCCATAAAAGCATTTTAAAACACCAATCAAAAACAAAGTAACAGGCAGCCTAATCTTTTCTTTTGACTTGTAGGTGGCACTAGAGGAGCTGCATGACCTGAAGGAGGTTTGGTCTGAGCTGTCAAAGGTCTGGGAGCAGATCGACCAGATGAAAGAGCAGCCCTGGGTGTCTGTCCAGCCTCGTAAGGTAACAAATCCACAATAATGGTTGAGATCATGGAATCGCTAGAATGAAATTCTTAGAATATAACTGTTCATATAACTGTTCTGTTGCTGGTGTTTTGTAGCTTCGTCAGAGTCTGGATGGTCTTCTGAACCAGCTGAAGAACTTCCAAGCAAGACTGAGACAGTACGCTTCCTACGAGTTTGTCCAGAGGCTGCTTAAAGGATACCTGAAGGTCTGGCAGATATACTAGGCACACATTTTTAACTTGCAAGAAAATGTGAAAAATGGCTTATTAAATTCTCTACTTATTCCTTTTGTCACCAGGTTAACATGTTGGTGATTGAGCTGAAATCAGAGGCTCTGAAGGACCGCCACTGGAAGCAGCTGATGAAGCGTTTGCATGTAAACTGGGTCCCGTCAGAGCTGACCCTGGGACACATCTGGGATGTGGACCTGCAGAGGAATGAGATGGTGGTGAAGGACGTTCTCCTGGTAGCCCAAGGAGAGATGGCTTTGGAAGAGTTCCTCAAACAGGTGAAGAGAGATGGCCCTGAAGAACTATAGATATATGTATACGTGATGCTATTAGGGGGCAACTGGCAGTATTTTTTCTATGATTGTAAAAGACTCTGGTTTGTAGTCCTACTCATAATACTTTTGTGGTTTTTGGTCCTCAGATCCGTGAAGTGTGGAACTCGTATGAGCTCGACCTGGTGAACTACCAGAACAAGTGTCGTCTGATAAGAGGCTGGGACGACCTCTTCAACAAAGTCAAAGAACATATCAACAGCGTGTCCGCCATGAAGTTGTCTCCATACTACAAGGTAAACAGAACTACTTTACTGTTACATTTAGAGTAGACAATACCTTAAGATTTTACAAATATGTATTTTTTTTTTTTTTTAACTGCATCAACAACATGCTCTTCTCCTTTTTTTCCCTCCCAGGTGTTTGAAGAAGATGCGCTGAGCTGGGAGGACAAGCTGAATCGCATCATGGCTCTGTTTGACGTCTGGATTGACGTCCAGCGTCGCTGGGTCTATCTGGAAGGCATCTTCACCGGCAGTGCTGACATCAAACATCTGCTCCCGGTTGAAACTCAAAGATTCCAGAGGTAAACAAGGTACCCTTATTTTTACATTATTTATTTCAACTAGAATTGACTAATATGTCTTGTTTTTTTCCACAGTATTAGCACAGAGTTCTTGGCATTGATGAAGAAGGTGTCAAAGTCTCCTTTAGTGATGGATGTGCTGAACATACAGGGAGTGCAGAGGTCCCTGGAGCGACTGGCTGACCTTCTGGGAAAAATCCAGAAGGCCCTCGGAGAATACCTGGAGAGGGAGAGATCTTCATTCCCCAGGTGAGACAATGATAGGCGATGAAGGGACTGTGCATTGTTGTCAATGTGCATTTTAAACACAAAACTCGTACAACTCGAACAAGACGTTCACGGTAATGTTAAATATTTGGAATCACTGTAATTTATTCATACAGTCATTTATTAACTATCCTTAATTGATCTTTCCAGGTTCTACTTTGTGGGAGACGAGGACCTGCTTGAAATCATCGGCAACAGCAAGAATGTGGCCAAACTGCAGAAGCACTTCAAGAAGATGTTTGCTGGTGTTTCGAGCATCCTGCTCAACGAAGACAGCACCGTGGTGCTGGGAATCTCCTCCCGCGAGGGTGAGGAGATTGTCTACAAGACACCAGTCTCCATTACAGATCACCCCAAGATCAATGAGTGGCTGACGCTGGTGGAGAAGGAGATGAGGGTGACGCTGGCCAAGCTGTTAGCCGAGTCCGTCACAGAGGTCACAGCATTCAACAAAGGCGAAACCGTTGACCTGAGCCAGTATATCAACTGGATTGATAGTTACCAGGTTGGTATTGAGAGCATTTATTCTACACACAATCAGTTATTCAACATGATGGAAATCAGTTAATGTAATTTCACTTGATCTGTTTCCTCTCTTCACAGGCCCAGCTGGTGGTCCTGTCCACGCAGATTTACTGGTCTGAGAACGTTGAGTCTGCCTTGACCAGTATCTCAGGTGGTGGGGACATTGACCCCATGCAGGTAGTGCTGTCAAATGTGCAGGCCACCCTCAACGTGTTGGCTGACACCGTACTGATGGAGCAGCCTCCACTCCGCAGGAGGAAACTTGAGCACCTGGTTAGAGGCCATTTTCTTGAATATCATTTTTAAAAGAATGTTGTCAAATGAAAAGTGTGTCTGAAATCCCTCTTCTGCTCTTATCTCAGATCACCGAACTGGTGCACCAACGTGATGTGACCAGGACTCTGATCAAGAACAAGATCGACAACCCCAAGTCTTTTGAGTGGCTAAGCCAGATGCGCTTCTATTTTGACCCCAAGCAGACAGATGTCCTGCAACAGCTGTCCATTCAGATGGCCAACGCCAAGTTCAATTATGGCTTTGAGTACTTGGGTGTCCAGGACAAGCTCGTCCAGACCCCGCTCACAGATCGCTGCTATCTCACCATGACCCAGGCTCTGGAGGCCCGCCTTGGAGGGTCACCATTTGGTAAAGATGATTTTTTTTTTTTTTTTTTTTTTTTTTTTTTTTTTGTACCCATAAGAAATGAAGATGTGTGTGTGTGTGTATATATATGTTCAAGAAATTAAAAAACAATTGACTTAACTGTTTGTTCTCCATCTAGGTCCTGCTGGCACAGGAAAAACCGAGTCAGTGAAAGCTCTTGGTCACCAGCTGGGCCGCTTTGTCCTGGTCTTCAACTGTGATGAGACATTTGACTTCCAGGTACATAACTGCACACTGATTCTTCGATCTTAGGCTTTTTCTTTTATAGACAAAACAACAACAAACATTGAGAGATCAGTGAACCATTTGCACATCATGTGACTATAAGGATTTAGCTGTTCATGATACTGTTCATTTAACTTAACAAATCTCTTGTTGACTTTCTTCTTCTTTTTTAGGCCATGGGTCGAATCTTTGTGGGTCTGTGCCAGGTGGGAGCATGGGGCTGCTTCGACGAGTTCAATCGTCTGGAGGAGAGAATGCTTTCTGCCGTCTCCCAGCAGGTCCAGTACATCCAGGTGGCCTTGAGGGAGCACAGCAACATCAACAGAGACAGGAGTATGTATACCATTTGTGGAAACAAAGAAAATTCCATGAAATAGCTTTCTTCATACTCAAAGTAAATAATTCATATTGGGACAGCAAAGCGGTGTGTCACCATTTGTTAAATTTAACATGAGAACTGCATTGTAAATACGTACGCATCTGTCTACCCTCAGGCGTGCCAGTCACCACAGAGCTCCTGAACAAGCAGGTGAAGGTGAGTCCAGACATGGCCATCTTCATCACCATGAACCCCGGCTACGCTGGCCGATCCAACCTGCCCGACAATCTGAAGAAGCTGTTCCGCAGTTTGGCCATGACCAAGCCTGACCGCCAGCTCATCGCACAGGTCATGCTCTACTCTCAAGGTTTCCGCACAGCTGAGATCCTCGCCAAAAAGATTGTTCCGTTCTTCAAGTATGTACCGTTTCCGAAAAATTAGCATAGAGTGGGAGAATTTTTAAAAGATCTTCCCTCTCTAAATTCATCCCATGATCTCTACTTGCATCTGATTTGCTTTTATGTTTTTATTGTGAAGCACTTTGTTTTGAAAGGCGCTATATAAATAAAGTTATTGTTATTTCAGGCTGTGTGATGAGCAGCTGTCATCCCAGAGTCACTACGATTTTGGCCTCCGAGCTCTCAAGAGCGTGCTTATCAGTGCTGGAAATGTCAAGCGTGAGCGCATACAGAAGATCAAAAGGGAGAAGCTAGAGCGTGGAGAGGTGGTTGACGAGAACGACATCGCTGAGAACCTTCCCGAACAGGAGGTATAGATATCACACATCGTAGAACTTGAAGTGACATTAGAATTTAAGAGGCTCAAATGGTTATTTCACTCGGTCTGTCTTGTTCCTGTAGATCCTGATCCAGAGTGTGTGCGAGACCATGGTTCCCAAGCTGGTGGCGGAAGACATCCCTCTTCTGTTCAGCCTGCTGTCGGATGTCTTCCCTGGAGTCCAGTACATGCGTGGAGAGATGACTGCTCTGAGGGAGGAGCTGAAGAAAGTCTGCGCGGAGATGTACCTCACCTATGGAGATGGTGATGATGTGGGCAGCATGTGGGTGGAGAAGGTATGTAGCTCAATTTAATCAACATATATCTAATTGAATGTGCCCATAAATAATAAGTTATACAGCCCTGCCATCTCCTAGAGACACAACGGGGCTAGAGCCAGATCCCTGCATTACAGCACAGTATTCAAGGTGTTTGCATAGTGAGTAGTTACTCTAATTTTCTGAAACTTTATCATTCATCCCCTTCCAGGTGCTCCAGCTGTTCCAGATCACACAGATCAACCACGGTTTGATGATGGTGGGACCCTCCGGTAGTGGTAAGTCCATGGCATGGAGAGTGCTGCTCAAAGCCCTGGAGAGGCTGGAGGGAATTGAGGGAGTAGCCCACATCATTGACCCCAAGGCCATCAGCAAGGACCACCTGTATGGAACCCTGGACCCCAACACCCGTGAATGGACCGATGGCTTGTTCACACACATCCTCAGAAAGTGAGTTCTGTTACACATTTCATTGTTAAGGGTATAAATCAACTCGGCTAATCTTCATCTTGCTAAATAAGACTTTTTTTTTTTTTTAAATAACTAAAATATTTTTCCCTTCATTTTCAGAATCATTGACAATGTTCGAGGTGAACTGCAAAAGCGTCAGTGGATTATCTTCGATGGTGATGTTGACCCCGAGTGGGTTGAAAATCTCAACTCAGTCCTGGATGACAACAAGCTGCTCACCCTGCCCAACGGAGAGCGTCTCAGCTTGCCTCCAAATGTAAGAGCACAGACCTTCAAACTTTTTCTGTTTTTATTTTAGTCTAAACTGATGAAAGCGTCCTGTATTGACCTGGAATTATTCCCCGTCTCTCCAGGTGCGTGTGATGTTTGAAGTACAGAACCTGAAGTATGCCACCCTGGCCACTGTGTCTCGCTGTGGTATGGTCTGGTTCAGTGAGGATGTCCTCAGCACCGACATGATCTTCAACCACTTCCTGGCTCGCATTCGCAGCATCCCATTGGATGAGGGAGAGGATGAAGCTCACCGCCAGAGGAAGGGCACAGAAGACGAGGAAGAGACTGCTTCACCAATGTTGCAGGTAAAAAGTGTTTTCAAAAAACTAGGCCTCTTAAGAAAGGAAAATGGCAGCAGTTCATTCAAGAAGAACATTTGGTGACATTTCTTCTTTACTGATGTCCTGTTGCATGTTCCTACACTAGATTCAGCGTGATGCTGCAGCTGTCCTGCAGCCTTACTTCACCTCCACAGGCATGGTGATCAAGGCCTTAGAGCATGCCTCCAAGTTGGAGCACATCATGGACTTCACCCGCCTGCGCTGCATGGGTTCCCTGTTCTCAATGCTGCACCAGGCCTGCCGTAATGTGGCGCTCTACAACAACAATCATCCTGACTTCCCCATGCCCATTGAACAGTTAGAGAGATACATGCAGGTAATTGTGCTTCCTGCTCTCCATATAACTGAAGAAAGCACACGTCTTGTTGTTATATCACCTTAATCACTGAAAAAACACGTACATTTTCTTAAAGCTGATGCATTTTGTCTCATTATCTCTATACAGAAGTATCTGATCTACGCTGTGCTGTGGTCCTTTTCTGGTGACGGACGACTGAAGATGAGGGCTGAGCTTGGAGAATATATCCGTCGCATCACCACTGTACCACTCCCCTCTGCTCCCAATGTCCCCATCATTGACTATGAGGTACAGCCTCTTACTGTTCCTGCAGATATTGATCGTTCTCTTGAGTAAATTTAAAAGAAAATGTTTGATTCTTCGTACCTGCAAGTCACTGAGAGCAAACCAAAACTACAGCAGTCTTGTAATTTCAGAAGGACCATTGCATCGTATTCTTTGTATTGTGCAGGTGTGCATCTCGGGTGAATGGCAGTCCTGGCAGGGCAAGGTGCCCCAGATTGAGGTCGAGACCCACAAAGTGGCATCCCCTGATGTTGTGGTTCCCACTCTGGACACTGTTCGCCATGAGGCTCTACTTTACACATGGCTGGCAGAGCACAAACCACTGGTGCTGTGTGGACCTCCCGGCTCTGGAAAGACGATGACTCTGTTCAGCGCCCTCAGAGCCTTGCCTGACATGGAGGTGAGAGACTGGATAAAAACGAATTACAGATCTTTAAAATCAGTTTAACCTGAGCTTGTAACTGATTAAACTGATGATAAAACTGATGTAATATTTTGTAATTTCCAAAATGTTCCTCCAAATCTCTGCCAGGTTGTGGGTCTGAACTTCTCCAGTGCCACCACCCCAGAGCTGCTGCTGAAGACCTTCGATCATTACTGTGAGTACCGTCGTACCCCCAACGGTGTGGTCCTCTCCCCTGTCCAGCTGGGCAAGTGGCTGGTGTTGTTCTGTGACGAAATCAATCTTCCCGACATGGACAAGTACGGCACACAGAGAGTCATCTCTTTCATCAGACAGGTATGATTTTTATTTTCCCTTGTTGCATTTTGCAGCAACATCCAGGTGTGCAAACTGAAATCATTGCAGCATAAAACTTGGTATCCCTTCTTGTATGTTAACGGCTCCACTGTGGTGTTTCTTCTTTGCAGATGGTGGAACATGGAGGTTTCTACCGCACCTCAGACCAGACTTGGGTCAAATTGGAGAGGATCCAGTTTGTTGGAGCTTGTAATCCTCCCACTGACCCTGGCAGAAAGCCTCTCACACACAGGTGCAGTAACCACAATGATTAGAACAATAATATAATTGATACCATGATTAAAAAATGATTGTTATAAAAAGTAACATTGCATATGACAAGCCCTAACAGTGGTCATGTGTGCTGTCTCTAGGTTCCTGCGTCACGTTCCTGTGGTGTACGTGGACTATCCAGGCCCCGCCTCTCTAACCCAGATTTATGGAACCTTCAACCGTGCCATGCTGCGCCTCATCCCCTCTCTGCGTACCTATGCTGAGCCTCTTACTGCTGCTATGGTTGAATTCTACACCATGTCTCAGGTAAAGGAAATCACTAAATGCATATAGGAAATACTTCTGTACAAACAGCAGATAAAACACATCTTTTATTGATCACTTTTCAGTCCTTTCATCACACTATTATATGTTGGCATATCTTTATTCTATCCTTTTTTTCCTATCAGGAGCGGTTTACCCAGGACACCCAACCTCACTACATCTACTCTCCCAGAGAGATGACCCGCTGGGTGAGGGGTATCTTCGAGGCCCTGCGGCCACTTGAGACTCTGCCTGTGGAGGGGCTCATCCGCATCTGGGCCCATGAAGCTCTCCGTCTCTTCCAGGACAGGTGAGTGAACGTTTCTGAGAGGCTGAAGAAGAATAGGAAATTCTTATCTATTCTGAGTGTTTTAAGGGAATCACAGTAGAGTACATTTGTATGGTCATGGCTCGAAATGGTCCGATTTAGTCTGATAAAAGTGCCACCTAAAAAATGCACAGGTATTGAAAGAATGATAATGTGGCACATCTTGAACCTTTATCCAGGCTGGTCGATGATGAAGAGAGAAGGTGGACAGATGAAAACATCGATGTGGTTGCTCTCAAACACTTCCCCAACATTGATAAGGAGAAGGCTCTCAACAGGCCAATCCTCTACAGCAACTGGCTCTCCAAGGTAAACCAGAAACCGGTTGACTAATGATGCTGACATTTTGAGAACTGACCTCAAGTCTTACGCGGTTAGATTTCCATTTTAACTGAGTTCATCGTTTGTGGATGCAGGACTACATCCCGGTGGAGCAGGAGGAGCTGAGGGACTATGTGAAGGCCCGTCTGAAGGTCTTCTATGAAGAGGAGCTGGACGTCCCTCTGGTGCTCTTCAATGAGGTGCTGGACCACGTCCTCAGAATTGACCGGTGAGTAACAGCCTCTGAAGTGATTGACTTCTCATCTGGTGTGTGTGTGTGTGTGTGTGTGTGTGTGTGTGTGTATATATGTGTGTGTATATATGTGTGTGTATATATGTGTGTGTATATATGTGTGTGTATATATGTGTGTGTATATATGTGTGTGTATATATGTGTGTGTATATATGTGTGTATATATATGTGTGTGTGTGTGTGTGT
>NW_022280037.1:6969752-7115544 GCF_004355925.1 Anarrhichthys ocellatus
CGACCGGCCGGTGGGATTTTTCAATTGGATTTTTGATTATTGCAGAAAATAAGCTCTGTGGCAAACAGACGCTTAAGATATTTACACATTTTGTTCAGCAAGACAACTTTTCTGAATGTTTTTGGCATCTAACCAAAAACTCATTCAAAAAAAACACCATCGACTTTGAGCCGAGGGAACCGGAAGTGCAAACTTATTTCTCATTACTCATTCCTGCAGCACTGAAATACAATGTTAACAAATACTCACTTACTTGATCTCTACCTGCTTCCTCCCTTCAATCACTGCCCCTTCCTTGTCATAATCCGCATCCTTGTTCACCTGATGTTGATAGCTGTTAAGTCCATTAAGAAGCAGCACCTGGTGGAGGTGCGTTCCATGGCCAATCCCCCCGCGGCTGTGAAGCTGGCCCTCGAGTCCATCTGCCTGCTCCTAGGAGAGAGCACCACTGACTGGAAGCAGATCCGTTCCATAATCATGAGGGAGAACTTCATCCCCACTATTGTTAACTTCGAAGCTGATGAGATCAGGTGAAATAATAATGTATTCTGCAACTGTTCACTAAAGCTCTCTCCCTCTCTGTCTCTGCCTCCCTCTTACTTTTCAAACCTCGAGTCTGTTTCTTTTTGCCCTCTGTGCTCCCCTTTTCCCTCTCCTCTACTTATTTCTTTCAAAACGTTCCTCTTTCCACCTAACTAGCGGTGAGTTCTATTAAGCGGCATCACCTAGTAGAAGTGCGGGCTATGACCAATCCTCCGGCTGCAGTCAAGCTGGCCCTGGAGTCTATCTGCCTTATGCTGGGCGAGGAGACCAGTGACTGGAAAAAAATAAGACAAGTTATTATCAAGGACAATTTCATCAGCAGCATAGTCAACTTTTCCTCTGAGGAAATGAGGTACCGGTGCCTGAACGTCTGTCTAGTCTTTAATGGAAGCACACTTTTTTTTTCAATCGGTATATTAATCAAGTGGCACCTGTGATCAGACTTTGATTTTAGGTTTCTTATCGGTTGATTTTTGCTGAATCAGAAAGTGACTATCCTTGTTTTAATGGATGAGGTCATGATTTTGCACTTCTCGCAGTGAAGATGATAGAAATTGCATCCCTTCTCCACCCCAAACAAAACATAAATGATTTCTGTCCAATATTTAATTTCCTGTGATTCATGATCATCGTTCCACACTTTCACATTGAAGTATTCGACTGTGTGAAGCGCTGCTTTATTCTAACTTCTTGGACTGTTTACACTTTATCCAGTGACTCCATCCGGGAGAAGATGAAGAAGAACTACATGTCCAACCCAAGCTACAACTATGACCAAGTCAACAGGGCATCTCTGGCCTGTGGACCGATGGTGAAATGGGCGATTGCTCAGGTAATGAAGCCTAAACAATATGAAAATGAAGATGATTTTTTTTTTAAAAAGAGGATTCCTTTTTAATGTGTACCATGTTCTGCCTCTCCCCTAGCTTAATTATGCCGACATGCTGAAGCGCGTGGAGCCTCTGCGTAATGAACTGCAGAAGCTTGAGGATGACGCCACCGACAACAAGACAAAGGCAGAAGAGGTGGAGCAGATGATCAGAGACCTGGAGGCTAGCATCGCTCGCTACAAGGAGGAGTACGCCGTCCTTATCTCAGAGGCCCAGGCCATCAAGGCTGACCTGGCTGCCGTCGAGGCCAAGGTAACTGCTCACCAAAGCCCCCTCTCTCTTTTATCCAGTTTAAACTGGAAGTATCTTGCAGCATTTTTCTGAACTCGTGCTCTCTCGTCCCAGGTGAATCGCAGCCACGCCCTGCTGAAGAGTCTGTCAGCTGAGAGGGACCGCTGGGAGAAGACCAGTGAGACCTTCAAGAACCAGATGTCCACCATCGCTGGAGACTGTCTGCTCTCTGCAGCTTTCATTTCCTATGCCGGCTACTTTGAACAACAGATGAGGCAGAACTTGTTCACTACTTGGTCTCACCACCTGCAGCAGGCCAACATTCAGGTAGTTAAAGCTTGGATACACAAGGCCATCGCACCTACATATCCTAGCCTTTTAGTACCTAAAATGTTAATGGCATAATTCTCTCCCCCCACAGTTCCGTACTGATATTGCCAGAACTGAGTACCTGTCAAACGCTGACGAGAGGCTCCGCTGGCAAGCCAACTCCCTCCCAGCTGATGACCTCTGCACTGAGAACGCCATCATGCTCAAGAGGTTCAACAGGTCAGTGTCTTTCTCTTCTTCTGGCGATGTTTTTAAGTTTTATTACTGTGGAGAATACCAAGCATTCATGAACATCAAGTAGCCTTGAGTTGATTTCACTTCCCGTGTTGATCGATTCTATACCGTTCCCCCTTTCTAGGTACCCGCTAATCATCGATCCATCAGGCCAAGCAACAGAGTTCATAATGAATGAGTACAAAGAACGCAAAATCACCAGAACCAGTTTCCTGGATGATGCCTTCAGGAAGAACCTGGAGAGTGCCTTGCGTTTCGGAAACCCGCTGTTGGTCCAGGTATGAACTGCTACTTCACAGTGCCAACATTTAGTTGTCACTGTTCAAGGCCTATGTATTCATCAAGGATTTGTGTATTTATAGTAATTTATTATTATTTTTGCCCTTTAAGGATGTAGAAAGTTACGACCCTATCCTAAACCCGGTGCTGAACAGAGAGGTGCGCAGGACTGGAGGACGTGTCCTCATCACGCTGGGAGACCAGGACATCGATCTGTCGCCTTCCTTTGTCATCTTCCTTTCCACACGAGACCCAACGGTGTGTAGATCACTTAGGTTTTAACTATGGATAATGTAAGATTATCACATGGTATTTAACCAATGTTAATGCATAGAAATCCATAAACTACGTCTATCATAAAGAAAAACTGATTTTGTGAAATGGAGCATTTGCCTTGTTAATATGATTCTACCAGGAAGTTAATCTTTGTTGTATGGTGTTTCTTGCAGGTCGAGTTCCCACCAGACTTGTGTTCTCGTGTTACCTTTGTCAACTTCACGGTGACACGCAGCAGCCTTCAGAGCCAGTGTCTCAACGAGGTCCTAAAGGCTGAGAGGCCTGACGTGGACGAGAAACGCTCCGACCTCCTCAAACTGCAGGGTGAGACAGAAAACGTGCTAACACGATGACGGGGCACAGCTGGGGAGGATGATGAGCACTGCATGATGAAGAGTTCAGTGAAATTATAACGCCAATCAACAACTGTCCTTCTGTCTCTTGTAGGTGAGTTCCAACTGCGTCTGCGTCAGCTGGAAAAATCCCTGCTGCAGGCCCTCAATGAGGTTAAAGGCCGCATCCTTGACGACGACACCATCATCACCACGCTGGAGAACTTGAAGAAGGAGGCAGCGGAGGTGACCAGGAAGGTGGAGGAAACGGATATCGTCATGGCAGAAGTGGAGACGGTGTCACAGCAATACCTGTCTCTGTCCTCTGCCTGCAGCAGCATCTACTTCACCATGGAGTCTCTCAACCAGGTCTGGACACATCTTAATTGCTCTTTCCACTCCTTTTTGTTTAGTCTTCTTAATCTCTGAATCTAAATCCAAACACGCATGCACACTAAGCTATGCTTCCTAATACTTGTGTACTAGCCAAACAACCATTTAATATACCAATCTTTTTTTCTTTTTTTTTTGTATCTTGCTCCAGATGCACTTCCTGTACCAGTACTCCCTTCACTTTTTCCTGGATACCTACCACACGGTGCTGTATGAGAATCCCAACCTCAAGGGCATCACTGATCATACACAGAGACTCGATGTCATCACTAAGGACCTCTTCCAGGTTGGAAAACAAGAGACTCCTTTTCTTTCGTAATATGATTTGTTATAGACATAATTTGCTCATTTGTTGTTGTTTTTTTTATTCAGGTGGTGTTCAACAGAGCAGCCAGAGGTATGCTGCACCACGACCACATCACTTTTGCCATGCTGCTGGCTAAGATCAGCATTAAAAGCATCACCAGGTGAGATGCCTCTTTTACACTAATGTACGACCAGTGGTCGTATCGCACAAAACAAGGTTTCTCATTAATATCTGACGACGTAAATCTTCATGATTTTTTTGTTCTCCATCTCTTTCCAGTGAGCCCTCATATGATGCAGAGTTCCAGCACTTCCTTCGTGGTAAGGAGATTGTTCTGACGGGCATGTCGCTGCCCAAAGTGAAGGGTCTCACCACTGAACAGAGTGAGGACATGGTTCGCCTCAGCCGCCTGCCGGAATTCAGCGACTTGGTGGACAAGGTTCAGGCTGATGAGGTGAATAATTAAACAGAAGCTGCACGTGAACAAACGTGTATTTATGAGCATACCTCCTAAATAACTTTCTCTTCAATACATACTGCCTCAGTGATCGTCATTGCTTTCTTTTGTTCCTTCAGCAATTCTTCATGTGGCTTGAGAGCAACACTCCAGATCTGGCTGTTCCTTATCTGTGGTCAGAGGAGAAGCAGTCCAGTGAGTATACAGCTTTGTCTTTTTTTTTTTTTTTTTTTTTTTTTTTTTTTTTTTTTTTTTTTTTTTGCATTGATGTCAAGCAGATATTTAATTATTGATTTTAAATGTATATATTCTGCTCTGCTCTTCCCTCTACACCACTGTGCCTGTTCAGCTCCCATTGGCCAGGCAGTGCACCAGCTGTTGCTGATTCAGGCCTTCCGCCCCGACCGTCTGCTGGCTATGTCGCACATTTTTGTCTCAAAGGTGCTGGGAGAGACCTTCATGAACATCATCGAGCAGCCGCTTGACCTGGCTAATATCGTGGATAGCGAGGTAGTAACCAATACTTCTTCAATCATTTTCTCTCCAGAGGCGTTGTTGTTGAATCTGTGGCTGACTCTCCATCTCTTCTGTCTGCAGGTGAAGCCCAGCACTCCTGTGCTGATGTGCTCTGTACCAGGTTATGATGCCAGCGGCCTGGTCAGAGATCTGGCTGCTGAGGAGAACAAACAAATCACCTCCATCTCTATTGGTAAGGAAGGAATAAGCATTGACGAGTCAAAAGTTCAGTTGGGATATTGTTGGTAATTGTTTGTGTTCTTACACTGTCCACAGGTTCGGCTGAGGGCTTCAATAAGGCAGACAGAGACATCAACACTGCTGTCAAGTCTGGCAGGTGGGTGATGTTGGAGAATGTCCACTTGGCCCCCGGGTGGCTGATGCAGCTGGAAAAGAAGCTCCACTCCATGCAGCCTCATGCCAGCTTCAGGCTTTTCCTGACAATGGAAATCAACCCCAAGGTAAACCACATCACTCATAAAAAACATTTCATAATCTTTATAATGAAGCTGTGCGTAAATGATCACTTCTAGCCCCAGAGTTCCCATTTTGTCTTTCACTCATAAAATCTCATTACTGTGATTTCCCGCCAGGTTCCAGTGAATCTGCTTCGTGCCGGTCGTATCTTTGTGTTTGAGCCTCCTCCTGGTGTGAAGGCCAACATGCTCAGGACCTTCAGCAGCATCCCTGTGGCTCGCATGTGCAAGGTCACTTAATCCGGATCTACCAATGCATAAACTCACACTTTTCCACCAGAAGCTTAATCACTACCATCCATGCTGTTTGCACACATCCTCATACTGCCATCTTAATTCCCCCCCCCCCCCATGTTTCTCCAGGCTCCCAATGAGCGTGCTCGTCTCTACTTCCTGCTGGCTTGGTTCCATGCCGTCATCCAGGAACGTCTGCGCTATGCACCACTGGGCTGGTCCAAGAAATATGAGTTTGGAGAGTCTGACCTCCGCTCTGCCTGTGACACCATCGACACCTGGCTGGACGACACTGCTAAGGTTGGAGATCCTTTCAGAAATCATATAGAGTGCTTTAAATGTGTCTGCATAAGAATCATTTGATGCCAATATAAACTTATATCAACAAACCATAAATTCATACACACACACACAGGGTCGTCAAAACATTGCACCAGACAAGATCCCCTGGGCGGCTCTGAAAACCCTGATGGCTCAATCCATCTATGGCGGCCGCATTGACAATGAGTTTGACCAGCGTCTGCTCAACACCTTCATGGATCGCATCTTCACCAAGAGGAGCTTCGACAGCGATTTCAAGCTGGCTCTCAAGGTCGACGGGCACAAGGACATCAAAATGCCAGACGGCATCCGGTCAGTAGTGGCCTTTCTTCAAATTCCTTTGGTTTAGTGATATCAAAAGGATGTTTTTCTTGATGAACTTAACCTGTTGAAATATTATTTTGTTATGTCACAGGCGTGAGGAGTTCATGCACTGGGTAGAGATGCTTCCCGACACTCAGACTCCATCTTGGCTCGGTTTGCCCAGCAATGCGGAGAAGGTGTTGCTCACCACTCAGGGTACGCCACAGCCGGTCATCTTCGTCATCTGTTCTGTCACAGTAACTGGACCACAACATATCCTGATTCTTCTTCCACGATCCATGTTTTCACAGGGCAGATTATTAACCATCTCTCTCTCTCTATTCTAGTGTCTTTACTTTTATTTTGACAGGGTGATCTTATATTTTTCCGTCTGCTTTGGGCAGAATACTGTGTGTGGTGGCAGAGAATGTTCTATATATCTTCTCATGGGTTCACGTCCCCAGTTAGTTTTCTATGGTATCACAAGTAGCCCCTAGTCTTCTATATGGTAGTCATACAGTTCAGCTGTAGAGTTGTAGCCCAGCTGTGGTCATAGCCATCATACTTTAAAAGGTGCTCTGCCCAAAGGAAGGGTGTGTGTGTGTCCTCACCCTCCAGCAGCTGTATTTCACAGCCATCATGTCGCTTTGCTGAAGTATTATCCTCACCCCACCCTCAGATTAAGATTCAAAGCAACCACACTCCTCCCCGTCCCCTCAATCACACCCTGCCTCCCCGCTTCATCCCATTGATTTCCTCTCCAAGCTTCTACGATCCCACCTGCCACAGAATCCCCCCCTTAGACCACCTGTCCCACTTCCTCATCTTTCCTCAACCTCATTCCTACCCCTTAGATTCTCTTGATTGTTTTAATTTCTTTTACAGATCCAGTCGGTCAAGAATGTGGTTAATTTCATCTTTTGGGAACTATGTTGAATGTTACATTTGATGGGAATATTGCCTGAAGCCTTTTGTGTTTTTTGTCCTACTCAGTATAGTCCTTGTTTGTCCGTCACAACTCTTTCTATGATAAAACAAACCTTTCATTAACACACCCTCAAGGTAAGCGGTTGGTGTCTTTGTTCCACTATTAATTTCTTCTCCCCCTACCTTCCCACCACGGCCTTGTCTTCAACCTCCCTCCCCGCTCACTCCCTCCCTCCCTCCGCCCGGCTGCGCAGGCGTTGACATGATGGGTAAGATGCTGAAAATGCAGACGTTGGAGGATGAGGATGACCTTGCCTACGAGACGGAGATAAAGGAGCGCACTTCGTCCACATCTGATGCCCAGCCGGCCTGGATGAGGATCCTCCACACCACCGCCTGCAACTGGCTGCAGCTCATGCCCCAAACTGTCAATCCACTCAAACGCACAGTGGAGAACATCAAGGTAATGGCAGAAAAGTGAGGAAAGGTGGAGGCATACAACCGCCAGGTGGTAATTCAAGTTTGTTTTATGACTTAATGTAGACTGATGAGGTGAAATGAAATAAGACACAGGTTTGAATTTCAGCAGATGAATATATATATATACTTTCTTTTCGTTGCGCCCTTCTGTATTTGATTTCATATCTTTTGTTAAAACACACAAACACCAGGACCCACTGTTCCGGTTCTTCGAGCGTGAGGTGAAGATGGGCGGCAAGATGCTGCAGGAGGTTCGTCAGGATCTGGCCGATGTGGTGCAAGTGTGCGAGGGCAAGAAGAAGCAGACTAACGACCTGCGCACACTCATCAGCGACCTTGTTAAAGGTAAAACCGTCATCTTTAACTCTTTGTTAATGTATTTTTAACTTGTTTTGAAGTCCGATAAATTAATATAGGAAAATCACTGCACACTTAAACACTCCTCTTCGTCGGTCTTGACCAACAAGATGTCTTTGAACAGATTATATTATGCCGGAATAAACCTGTTTTTCTTGCTTCCCAGGCATCCTCCCTCGCGGCTGGTGTCGGTACACAGTTCCAGCCGCCATGACTGTGATCCAGTGGGTGGCGGACTTCAGTGAGCGAATCAAACAGCTGCAGCAGATCAGCCAGGGTTCTGCCAGTGGGGGCGCAAAGGAACTGAAGGTACTTTTTAGTTAACAGTTTGTGTACAGCATCAAACAGCTTGTACATAAATAGTATGTTCGTTTCCTTGAACGTTGACAGAGCCACTCACGGTACTGGAAATGTTTGCTTTTCTCTTTCCATCTCTTCCTTCTCCAGAGCATCCACGTGTGCCTCGGCAGCCTGTTTGCGCCAGAGGCTTACATTACCGCTACACGGCAGTATGTGGCCCAGGCAAACAGCTGGTCTCTGGAAGAGCTGTGTCTGGAGGTCAATGTCACCACCGCCCAGGGTGCCGCGCTGGATGCCTGCAGCTTCGGCATCAAAGGTCAGACAATCAGGGTTCACACTGATTCTGTGGCAACCTAGTCAAATACTCACAACTGTGACAAATGTGAATCCAGTTTATTGGTACCAATAGAACTTTGTGATCTAATATATTTTCTTGCTCACGTTTTTCTCTCAGGTCTGACGCTGCAGGGAGCTATTTGTGCCAACAACAAGCTGTCTCTGTCCACCTCCATCTCCACTGAGCTGCCTCTCACTCAGCTCCGCTGGATCAAGCAAAGCAGTGCTGAGAAGAGACACATGGTATGAACACACACACAAAACTATTCATCTCTCTAACGAGTAATCTATACAGTCAGAAAATTACAAAAAATATATAGAATGCTGCTAACTTTTCTAATGATTTTGGCTATTAATCACATTTATTTTGTTCTTGTCCTTGCAGGTGACTCTCCCCGTGTACCTGAACTTCACCAGGTCTGACCTCATCTTCACGGTTGACTTTGACATCGCCACCAAGGAAGATCCACACAGCTTCTATGAGCGCGGCGTCGCTGTCCTCTGCACCGAGTAGACGAAACACTGGTCATTCCTGAAGACCCGAGTCTTGATTATTAAACTACACATAATCACTTAAATTCATTACTTATTAATAACAAGTTAAGTAGTTTGTAGCCTGTTGCATTCCAATATAAAACGTAGTTGTCAACATTCATGGAGCAGTGATTAAATAGTAATTCTTAGTGTTTCTGGAAAGTGTTGAAGAAGGTCGAGAGAATGTTGTCGGGTGGTAAATGAAAGGGACGAAATGTGGAAAAGGAAAAGTTGAAAGTAAAATGTTTTTATGAAGGAAACTATGTTTTTAGATTGAATAAAGCCTGTTGGAATGAAATGAACTGCAATAACGGTTTCAGAGTGGTCTTTGATGATGAGGTTTTGAGCTATGGAGCATGGGCAGTGTAACGAGCTGCGTTGGGGGCTCCCGACCTGACAGAACTTTTTGGTATGCTCGAATGGATGGCGGCCAATAAACAAAAGAACGTTTCAAATAAAAAGCATTTGTTAATGTTATTTTTATTTAAGATCTTTTCAATAATTACACAATTGTAATTGTCACCCATGAAGCAAGCTACTATGACACCCACCCTGCGGACGCCTCAATGAAACAAGTTAATCATGATCAGCTAGTGAGCCGTTTGGCAGCTGCAGACCAGATTGAGCATGTTGTACCTCAATGATATAAGTGACTTATTTTAATCCTCCTGGACACACAAGGAAACCGATTGTCCTAATTAAAATGTCTGACACTTCTTTGAGGAGAATCCCACTCTTCTGACCTCAAGACCTCACGCCACAAAAACAGCTTCTTTCCATCTGCAGTCGGGCTCATTAACAGAGCCCGGGACCCCCACTGACTCATCCCCAGGACAAATTCCCACCGGTCACTTCCCTGCATCCCTTCTATTACTCGACACTTACATCTCACTTGTTTATAGTCCTGTCATCTGTTCGTGATTTCACTTTATATCGCTTGTAAATTTTAATGTTTCTACTTGCACTGACTGTGAAATGTTTGCACCTCCCGTCACGCCAAATTCCTATGTTCATAGGATGGCAATAAACTGTTCTGATTCTGAATAATTATGTTCAGCAAACTGAAGTAGTGGACAGCATCACAGAATATACCCAATGATTTTCAAGAGTTTGCAGAGGAGATGGACGTTTCTTGTTAGCCCAGATCACAGCACATATCAGGAGGTGCTCAAACTCCACTATTCAGTATAGCAGATATGTGTTTAGCTTACATGGACAGAACTCCTTTTGAACGTAGGCTTTTCTTTAATCGGCAGATGGGGAAAATACAGTTTCTTAATTACCAGTGCATAGGTTGTCCATTATGGAGACTAAAGTCTTCCAACAAAAATCACAACTGCTTCAAGACAATCGATACATTATGTGACACATATGAGACAATAACGAGGTACAAATATAAACCCTCAGGTCTCTACACCGTTGTATCGATACATAAGGAAAAAAAAAGTGCATTGCCAAGTAACTATTTATAGTCCTTTCTACCTTAAATCATTTAAGGCATTGAAAATGACTGCAGTACTTCGGTCTGTCAGTCCACGATTAGATGGCTCTAACATGGTTCAGATGCAGAGTCCCTTTCTTTTTGTTCGTCATCCATGTTGACAACGCGGCGCCTCTTTCTTTGACCCAGCTCCACCACTTCTGTTTCAGGGAAACCCAGCTTTCTCTTGTACATCGATCTGAGGTTACAGGGGCAGGGGGATGTCTCAGAGGAGCTGTCCAGCATCTGGGACAAACTCCCTTCCACCGGGGTTACAGGTCCAGGGAAGTAGGATGCGGAGGGCCTTGTAGCATGCAAGCCTGAATCATCAAATTGGCAATGCATTTCTATGTCCGTGGTTTGGCTGTGCATTGTTGAATCATTGGCCATTTCTTCTGTAAGATCTCTACAGCCATCCCTGTCACTATGGGAGGGCATAATGTCACAGACACACAGCTCAGAGTCACTCCCACATTTCATCTGGACATCCAAAAGATGTTGCTGCTGCTCCGTTACGGGGTCTCTCATCCCATTTTTCGCCACTTCTCTGAGGGAAACAGAAGCAGGGTGATGAAGGATAAATCTCCTGCTCCTGCCCGAGAACCGACAGCCTCCTCCTTTTCCACAACCACCTTTTCCCTGCTGCCTCGTTTGCCTGCTGGAGACACCCACATCAATGTTTGACTCGTCAGAATCCTCAGAGCTCCCATCATATGGATCCAAAAACTATAATCACAAGCACACATGCATTCATTCATAAAAATATCGAACAACAGGATGCTTTTGTGGCAGAAATGGGCGGATTAGACAAAGGACGGTGCTCACCAAAGAGTAACTTCCTGCAGGCTTGTGTGTTAACGGCAATATCCGCCGAAAAGTCCCACTCTCTGGTGTACTGCTCACACATCCCTGCTCAACAAGGAATCAAGTGATTCTTCCATCAACAAGTGATTCATTTAAACTGCTGGAGCCCATTCAATGTCTTCCCCTCCTAAATGATGTTACTGACGCCACAAAAGACAAGACTGTGGACATAGGAAGGTGTGTATGTTTGGAGACAAGATAATGAGCATGTGGAGTCAGTTTCTGGGAGAGAAACTCAATTTGATCCTATTTAAAAAAATAATTCATAGAGATATCCAGTGGAAAATGTCCTATGTTTGGGATTGGGTGCAAACTCTTTTCAAGCCATTTAAAATACATGTATACAATATGTTCACATATGTGCTTATTGTGTGTAATGTTCACATTCAGAAATACCATAGCAATACCATAGTGCTGGTGTCCGACCACCTTGGACTGATCTCGGAGTCAGAATCAGTGCTGGACTCCACTTTGCACAACTCCTGACAGAAAACAGAGAGTCACTCCATCCACATCGTACATGTCAAAGCAGGAAAACAGTTAAATGCATGTGATTTAGAGTTGTCAGGGGGACAAAGCACTCTCAATATGGTAATGAAATGCGGCTAAATGATTTCTCTCACCATATATTTGAAAGCCAGCTGCTCCATGTTGTTGGGCACATGTCTATCCCTGTGATCTAATTAGAGAACAAATAATAATTCGTTGTGCAACAATGCTTTTAACGACACCAAACATACTACATACTACAAATTCAAGTTAGTATTGTAATGTTTTTAATTTTGCAAAAAATATTTATACACATATTGATACCTGGAGTTGTCGTCTTCAGAGTTGTCATCTTCCACCATATGCCATGACATTTGCCGCAAACTTATTTGCACCGTGATGAAGTAAAAGTAAGTAAAAGATGTGTTGTGTTGTCAGGTTAATGGCCAATTAATCCACCAGCAGAGTGCCAGGTGCCTTTGATATCATGCAGCAAAATGTGGCCACGGGTGAACTGTCTGTCTACACGAGTTCAAAGCGTCACTTAGTTGGCTAATTAAAAGATTTTAACAAAATAATACGTCCGGTGATTTTTTTTTCAAAATAAAACCCATATTGACCTCGCTGCTTTTGCACTGAGGTCAGGTCAGCAGACACTCGGATCTCCGTGGTCAACCCAGGAGACACTTACATTTTAGTGCGCCTATATGCTGAAATTCACGGTAAACGCCTTCAAATCAGATCGGGAGCGAGCGAAGGACTTTGCAAAGTTAGCGGAAAGATTAACGTGAGAAAACATCCGGTTTTCAAAATAACATGTCTGAGTGGCACCTTGAGGTGGTCTGCTATTAACCTGTGGTGAAATTATTTTGTGACTATGCACCATTTCCTCTTAAATCTCATCTGAAACTAGTCAAATTGTCTCATGAATGTGATTTGAAGTTAGCTCACGAATGAGATTTTGAAGGGCTTTCATTTTGAAACGCTACATCAGAATGTGCTGGTTCTGTCTGAGTGGCACCTTTAGGTGGTCTGCTATTAACCTGTAGTGAAATGATTTTGTAACCATGCACCATCTCCTCTAAAATCTAATCTGAAATTAGACAAATTGTTTCATGAATGAGATTTTGAAGACATTTTGAAGAAATCAAAGAATAAAGACACTTCATGCACAATTTAGGTGTATTTTCCCTTTGACTCACGAGATGCAGGTAACCTGTTTTGTACTTAATGTGAATATTATTAATTCAATCTTATTTTCATATATGCAATATGTATATCCACTTTGTTGGCATCATATTCTGAAAACAGGATGTTCGTCTGAAAAACGGATGTTGACTCACGTTAATCTTTCCGCTAACTTTGCAAAGTCCTTCGCTCGCTCCCGAGCTATGCCGTTTGAATGCGTTTACCGTGCATTTCAGCATATAGGTGCACTAAAATTCAAGTGTCTGCTGAGTTGACCACGGATATCTGAGTGTCTGCTGATTTGACCGCAGTGGTTTTGCCGCTAATGCACGACAACCTAAATATCAGTTTAAATCATCCTGACCACATTGTCAGTCTGTTTTTTTTAATGTGTATTTTGTAAAATGTATTTTAAGAGTTTCTAAATCCACATTAAACTACAGCTATCAGCTTACCACGAACGCACAGATGTATCTTACTGTTGTATAACTTTTCTTTTCCGACATGTAATATAAGTAATATATGGTTTGAAATTCAGTTAATACTGTGATGTTTTAGAAAAGTTCAATGCTGTGGTAAACTTGTTATTCTAAAAGTCGTGCGCTCCTCCACCAGTTCCCCGGTGAACCAGTTGGGGGACCGGGAGAGTCCGCTACATGGCCCGTTCCCCCCACCCTGCGTAAGATCCGGCCTAGGAGAGAGGGATGAATGTTAATTTCAAAGATGGCGGCGGAGGGAGGAGGGAAGGAGATGAACGAAATTAAAACTCAGTTCACCACTCGGGAAGGCGTCTATAAACTCCTCACTCACTCCGAATACAGCCGTCCTAACAGGGTGCCTTTCAACTCACAAGGCTCTAACCCCGTTAAGGTCTCCTTCGTGAACGTCAACGACCAGTCGGGCAACGGCGACCGGATCTGTTTCAATGTGGGCCGTGAGCTCTACTTCTACATCTACAAAGGCGTTAGAAAGGTAGCGTGCTAACGCGGCTAATGTCAACGGAAACCCGTGATACTGAATGTCAAAAAACCCACCACTGCTGTCCTAGCTGTTAGCTGAACTTCGGGCTTGTGTTGGATGTGTTAAATAACTCTTGACAGGCGCTTGACTTTGAAATTAGCTCGCAGCTAGTTAGCTTAATGCTACGATGAAGCTAACGTTAGCCAACGCAACTAAGCTAACGTTAGCGGCTAACTTAGTCCCGAGGCCAGGGGGCTAATTTCCGTCCCCAGTCTATAGTTGACCGTTTGATTTGATTTAAGTTGTCAGGGTTTTCATTGCTGCTGTATCGGTTAACGTTATAGCGTTAGTTTGTGACGACAGTGACAGTTCGTACGGTGCCACCCGTAACACCTGTCGACGCCTTTTGACTGACAGGTGTCGACAAATCTCAATGCTGCTGATTCAGTGTCTGGACAGTCGTTTTGGCTCGTCACCCTTTGACTAATGGCGCTTAGCTTGCTCTGCCTGTAGGGAAATGCTGACGACAAATATGCCAAAATAGATAACAAGGTGGATATCAGCTGTTGCTGCCCCAAGTTACATTCAACAAGAACAATAAATCATAAAGCAGTCATATATGTTTTGCCACTAACTCGACATCAAGTGGGTTCAGCTAACAGCTGATCATCTGATTTCTAACTTGAATCAATGTGTCATGGCGTTATAGTTATTCGCACTGAAACATGTGCATGTCATGTGTTTCACTGGCTAAAGGCTGAACTAACACAAGTTAGAAAAATCACAGAATTTGTCGTAAAATACACAATTGTGTGGTGCAGATACATGGCTACATGTTTTTTTTTTTTCTTCTCATGTAAAAACTATCAGATCACATCGACCTGTTTATTTTCTTTATGTGCACAAACTTTACCTTCTTACTTCGAAGTATCCTTCACCACTCTTGACGTAGGCTTATTATCTAACCTTTTTGCTGATATTGTTAACCATCAAAGCACTGTCTTGATATCATGCATACTGTACTTTATCATAAGAGCTTTGCTTATGACTAGTCTTGGTTTTGGATTGTAGACATGGTTTGACATTTGGTCACTCTTGAGGTGAGACAGAACCACTCAATGTCTCATCTAACCACTGACTCATTATCTTCAACGCATTTTTCAATTCTTCCAGTAGTTTAACTGTCAATCATTAACTAATAGAACCGTTATTATGCTGGTTATCTGCTATATATACCCATGGTGTGTTGTTCACTGCAGTAAAATAACGTTTACCTGACATTAAAAAACAAACTGTTCATCATACAGAATGATTACTAACATCGACCATCTACAGAGAAAAGCATACCTCTATACTTGAGTCCTTCCTCTTTTTGCTCAGTGATTGTCGGCTATTTGATGTGTTGCTAAAGGACGTACAGAGCTATTTTGAGTTCAGATGTTACTTCTTGTAAACTTTGGTTGCAAGATACTCGACTTAAGAAAACTTTGACTGACTTGAATTAACATTGTCCCTTCAGCCTTTGTCATGCAACAAAGTTAAGTCATTTTAGACATTTTAAGAATGTGCATTCACGCTTTCTCTCCTCAGGCTGCTGACTTGAGCAAGCCCATAGACAAGCGCATCTACAAGGGAACGCAGCCCACCTGTCATGACTTCAACCACCTCACGGCCACAGCCGAAAGTGTGTCCTTGCTGGTGGGTTTTTCTGCCGGACAGGTACAGCTCATTGACCCTATCAAGAAGGAGACAAGCAAGCTCTTCAATGAGGAGGTAGGTGACTTGAGGGACGGAGGTTAGATGAACAAGAGTTGTGTGTGAGTAGAGGGAATATTGTCAGATAGAGATCTGCATATTTTTGTCTGCCATTGCAGGTGAAAGCGTATTTGTTGTTGTTGCATCCTGTCAAATCCCACATAGACAAAATTAACTTTCAACATAGTTTTCTTGATGATACTATGCTGATATTTCTTTTTTTCCCTCCTGCCAGAGACTAATTGATAAGTCCAGAGTAACCTGCGTGAAATGGGTGCCAGGTTCTGAGAGCCTGTTCCTGGTCTCTCACGCCAGCGGGAATATGTACCTGTACAACGTGGAGCATACTTGCGGCACCACGGCGCCACACTACCAGCTGCTGAAACAGGGAGAGAACTACTCTGTACACACCTGTAAGAGTAAATCCACGCGGAACCCTCTCCTTAAATGGACAGTGGGCGAGGGGGCTCTGAACGAGTTCGCCTTCTCTCCAGATGGGAAGTTCCTCGCCTGTGTCAGCCAAGATGGCTTCCTACGAGTCTTCAACTTCGACGCGGTCGAGCTTCACGGCACCATGAAGAGCTACTTTGGCGGCTTGTTGTGCGTGTGCTGGAGCCCCGACGGAAAGTACATAGTTGCGGGCGGAGAGGACGATTTAGTGACCGTGTGGTCGTTTTTGGACTGCAGAGTCATCGCCCGAGGTCACGGGCACAAGTCATGGGTTAGCGTGGTGGCGTTTGACCACTACACCACCAGCGTGGAGGAGAGTGACCCAATGGAGTTCAGTGGCAGCGACGAGGACTTCCAAGATCAGATGATACACTTTGGACGAGACCGGGCCAACAGTACGCAGTCTCGACTCTCCAAGCGCAACTCCACGGACAGCCGGCCTGTTAGTGTCACGTACAGGTTTGGCTCAGTGGGCCAGGACACTCAGCTGTGCCTATGGGACCTCACCGAGGACATCCTTTTCCCCCATCTTCCTCTCTCACGGACACGGACACACACTAACGTGATGAATGCTACCAGCCCCCCTGCGGGTGCTACAATAATCACTAACACCTCTAGTAACACTACTAATGGAAGCAACAGTGGTGCCACTACTCCCGGCATTAACTCCCTCTCTACTGCATTACCACGCTCCAACAGCCTACCCCATTCAGCCAGCACCACAACAACTACGGCAAACAATACCAACAAGGCCGGCAGTGGTGGTGGTGGCGGCATCGGCAGTGGTATTATGGACAGTGCCATTGCTACTGGTGTGAGTAAGTTTGCCACGCTGTCACTCCACGACCGGAAGGAACGCCACCACGAGAAGGACCACAAACGCAACCACAGCATGGGTCACATCAGCAGCAAGAGCAGCGACAAGCTCAACCTGCTGACCAAAACCAAAACGGACCCCGCTAAGACTCTGGGCACGCTGCTGTGCCCGCGCATGGAGGACGTGCCCCTCCTTGAGCCCCTCATCTGTAAAAAGATAGCACACGAGAGACTGACTGTACTCATATTTTTAGAGGACTGTTTAGTGACTGCTTGTCAGGAGGGATTTATTTGCACATGGGCGAGGCCAGGCAAAGTGGTAAGTTCTTTTTAATGTAGGAAATGTGTGGGGGAAAAAGTGTCTTTCAAGCTTAAGCTGTCCTTAAGTCAGTTGATGGGCTGTAACTAACTAATAGCAAGACATATTCTGAAAGCATAAAATATATTTGGAATAGCATTTTTAGCTTTTATAAGTCGCATTGTCAATCTCTGCGGGCAGGCGAGTAACATATCAGACTTGTTTAATGTACATCTGCTTTGCTTTCCGATGAAAGACCCATTATGCCTCAGTCTAACCACTGCTATGGAAATATTAGTCTGGTTATATAATACACACTGATAAGGAGGATTTCCTGTGTAGACCTGTGAGGGGGGAAAAAAGACGTTAATCCATATGAAGTGTGTTCATTGGTTCATCATAATCATCCCACAATGCATAGCAGCATAGCCAAGAAGTCATCTGCATACACTTTCACATTTCAGCTTTTAATGCAAAATGCTGTGTATTTGCCCAAAGAATCTCTGCAGTTCCTCACATGCTTTCAGCTTTAACGTGTATACTCCCCTTTATACTTCCCTTTTTGTCTGTTTTGAGAGACTTTGTCGGAACGAGGCACATGATAGTCTGGATCTGGAACATACAGGCAGTCTGAAGGCGAGTTAGTCAAGAGAGATTGTTACGTTAACAGGTAGTCTGTCCTCAAACAGAACACAGACAATGTCATGATATTGAGGAGTACACCAGCAGCTGTAAATGATGGCACCACACAGTAGTGGGAATACATTTGGATAACTACTTAGTACAATAAAAGTAGAGTTAAGAGTTCAGTAATAGGAAAGAAGTTCAAACAAACCTAATTGTTTGTGGTTAATAGCTGAAGTGCAATACAATGTAATGCTTAACAGTTTGCCCTGAAAAAAGAAAAGGACAAAACTTCCCTTGAAGGTCTGGACAAATGGTGCTGTACAGTAGAAGTGCCTTCATCAAGCAGACCTTTCAAAGAGTCTTTACACCGTGTACTCGGCCTCCACTTTGATCGCTCTGCACAGCCTTTTGAAATGCAGGGGACCGGGATGTGGAAAGAAGAGGCTGAGTTTTGATGAGCTAATGTTGCTTGATTTTTTTTATTTTTTTTTGCTACAGTGTGTCAACTTTCCCAATGCAAATCTCCTTGTTTTCCTTTTTCCAGGGTTTATTGTCATCCCAAAACCAAGCCAGCTCTCCCAGTGGAACAGTAGTATAGCCACAATATTTCCGCTGCTAAAGAACCCTGCAACCCAGAGTCTGATGCTGCTCTTCATCCTGCAAGCATTGCAAGTTTTCCTTTTCTTTTATAACCCTCCCCTCCCCCCCCGATTTTGTTGATGGCTTTTCTGTTTTTCTTTTTGTTTGTTTTGTTTATCACTCACTTGACCTAGAGGAGGAATGAAGCAAGAAAAGGTGTGGCGCAATTGTGGACTATTGCGCTAATGTACTATTGTTCTCTGGAGCTTTAACACATTTTAGATTCTTTCATTTCAAATCACATCAGACTTTTTGTCCCCTCTGGAAATGCAGCTTTGCTTTGTTAGATGTGAACCAGACAATTGTGGCTTGAGGTTAAAGGGATAGTTCATGTCATTTTCATAATCTGTGTGTACTCTTAAACCTCTGTTAACCTTGTGGTGTAGCCCAGTCCTGGCTCAGGGTTACGTTACCGACTGATTTTTGGATGAACTATCCTTTTACGACCAAGTGCGTAAGCATCTGAAAATGTTTGCATCCATCCACATTCACCCACCCCTTCTGTCTTTCCTTGAGGAGAATCTCACCATCAACAACTTTGCACTGATTTTGTTATTGTGTTTGTTTTTATAACTTCTCTAATGGAACAAAAAAACGAGGGTTGAGGACTGCCTTGTTGCACTGGGCTTCGTCATCCTCCGTCTTTAAATCTCAATCTATAAAGTTGGATGCTGCAATCATAGTCTTTTTAAAGAAAAACAAATGTTTGCACTTAATTTAGTTTATTAGAAGGAAATGGCTTTACATTTTGGGTGTGCTCAGAACTCGCAGATGGCTAATAACAGTAGCTGAAGACAAATGATTAAAACCTTTATCTATTGAGCATTTATTTTAATATTATTTCAGATTAAAATCTGCTTTGTATCATAATGTGCATATTGTAATTAATTGATTTGATGGGGCCCTAAGCAAACTACCATTACTCCGGTGGAAGTTTTGTCATTGATAGTTATATTTCTAAAGCCTAAAGTATACATATTAATAATATTAAAATAATCTTGAATACACCTCTTTCTGTTCCTTTTTTTTGTTCACCCACATGTACTGTATTCACATAACAAAGCTGTAATGCTTTCTGGTGTGGAAATCGCTGACATTGTCAAGGAAGCAGCTGTGAAGTATGGAGTCTTTGAAGCAACGATTGAATCTCAAAACTGATACAAGCTTGCATTATGCCTCAGATTCTCTTAAAAGAAAAGTAACAAAAGCCAGATGAAAGGTCAGTTAAGAAACATCAACCGACGGCTCTTTCCTGTTTGACACTATTGTCGTATTAATGTACTTTATTTTTTTGTCATAAACAATAATTTTTTTATGCCATGAAGACTTCAGTGACCCGTAACATGTTTGTTGCAGGAGGTTGTACCACCTTAATGATGACATCATACAAATGGCGCTTCGCTTTTTTTAATCTGGTAATCCTTCACAATAACCAACATAATAAAGTGCAGGCAGAGTCAGTCCACTTCACTGAGCTCTCAACTCTGGATTATCTGGATTAGAAGGTGCTTCAATGGGAATAACTGGCTGAGCTACATTCTAAACAACTTTCTTTTTTTTTTTTTAGGACTTTCTTAAGGCCATATAAAATACAGATCACATACATACTTCATCTAAAAGTAAAGTTATTTTTCCTTGACTGTTCCAAATCTGTTTTGCTGTTTATTTACATTACAGTTCAATATGCCTTTAAATTACTTCTCCAAAGGCAATGTTGTGGCTCAGAACGCTTTGTCCCGAGGAGTTCATTCGCAGCATTTGGAAAGAGACTATCACCAGTAAACAGTGCCTAGGAAAAGTATTCAACCCCACCCTTGGTTTATCATGTTTATTGCTCTACAACTTCGAATCCACTTAATATTTATTTAAAAAACCTGGTGTCGTTCAGTTTGTTGACATTTGTTCTGTTGTGATTTAGTTAATTTATTTGTGATTCAAAGTTGTCAAATAAGACCAGACAACCAGAACAAGTCCAAGGGTTGTGACAACTTTTTAAAGGCACCCTGTTGTCCAGGAAGTTGACCATGTTACTCATCAAATATGTTCCATTTCATTCAGAAACCATAAAAAAAAGACACGCACAATGGTAAATGTCTTTCCACGTGTCATATGTTATTGCTTAGCTTGTGTAATGGGCTCAGATTGAAGTACATTTCTTAACCGTTGTAAACATGTAACACCTGACTACACACTCTCAATCCAGCGTTATATTACAGACTGTTTGTTTATGTAGATATTACATTGAATCGTACCATTGCAGTGAGGGTTGAACAGTGTGATATCTGGTAATATGACAGGCATGGCGGTCTTTGTTGCATTTTTCATCATGTTTGTGTTGCTTCATAGATTTCAACGTCCGGCCCGTCCAAACATTTTCCTCTCGACAATTTGTTTAACAATAAAGGTCTATCCAGTTTTTAGAGGACATTTTTAATAATAAAATGGAAGTGTTTTTGATTCTCAGTAGCCTCCATGTTTCCTATCCAGAGGTGGAATGTAGAAAGTCTTCAAAGCTGCACGGTGGGACTCATCCCGGGGCTGTGAAGAGAAGAAAATGCCAAATCAAAGCCCTTAAAGAAAGCACTATGAAGGCACTTGTTTAGTTATATTAATGTGACGTACCTCTTGCATTTTTAAAACATCTGATATGCAAGACAAACTTGTCGGCTGATTCAAATGTTAAAAGTCTGACGTCTGTGTAGCACTCCTGTGTTTACCTTTGCCAAACGCGACTGGCACTTTTTCGACGTGATGGTTGGCAGAGTGCCTCGGTGGGTGACGGTAAATGCGGGCATACTGGAGACCGGGAAGGAGATCTGAGGTCCAGGCACAACCATGTTGATCTTGGGTAGCTCTGTAGGAATATGAGGCACGTTCCGTCGGATTAGGGGCTCCGCTACGTGTTTCATGTTGTGCTGGAGAGGGAGGAAGTATTGGATGGTACCAGTTGTATTCATATTCATTTGGACTCATGGGACTTTGGACATTTCACTCCAGCTGACATGAACGTTGACTTACGCTTATTAAAGGGGTTTGCCTTGTGTGTCTTCCCCTCAGCTGTTTGCCGAGTCTGGCTGGGCGCCAGATGTGGTCTAAGGAGTTGTGCTTCCCGCCACTCTCTAGTCCATCCATAGTCCCAGATACTCTTTGAAAAGTCTCGGCTTTCTTCTCTGCCAGCCTGAGAAGAAAGCAAGCAAGATTTCTATTACGAATGACAGGATATGAGTATTTAAAATGAAAGCTCTTTGTCTCCAGTGTGTCTAACCAGCAAACCTGGCAATTGTATCGTCTAAATGTTATTTAATAAGTTGCAAGGTGATTCATTGATTTTGGTTTACCTGATTTCCCTAAAGTACGTGTGCCGCAGAGCTGTTTCTGCAGTAATGCGTTCATCGGGGTCATAGGCGAGCATCTGATAGAGGAGTGACAGAGCTGGAGCCGGGCAGCGAGGGACTAACCGGGAGATACCGCTGCCTTTTTTAGGGGGGAAGTTGAATTGTATCGCTCTAGACCTGCCAGACAAACAAGAAACCAAGAGAAGGCTTTGTTTTCTAAGCACATAAAGAATTATATTCACAATTTCTGTCACAAAGACGCTTCAAACAACACATTTTTAGGAGGAACACCTACTGCTTTAACTTTTGGAGGATACTTTGATCTGGTGTCCCCAACACGTCATGGATCTTGGCAACCTGGTCCAACTCATTGGTTCCCGGGAAGAGGGGACTCAAACTGAAACATACAAGTATCTGACTGCCACAACAAAGCTATTTACATAGCATTTGTTTGACATTTGTTTATGCCTCTGGTGGCAGACAGGATCGATCAAATAGAGCGAAGGAAAACTATACGCAGACATTAGTAACATTGTAGGACCACTCTGTGAGATGAATGTGTATAACCTCATAAGAGTATTCCTATCCTGTCTCATTAACTCATGAACGGTTGTTCTATGGGTATTACAGATGAGATGTTGTGCCCTTCCCTTTCAGACGTACCTCATGATCTCAAAGAAGACACAGCCAGCACTCCACATGTCCATCTTTAAGCCATAGTAGCCATCAGTGAGGAGGCACTCTGGGGCTCTGTACCAGCGTGTGGAGATGTACTCTGTATGCGGAGGCTTGGAGTACACGCTCCGACATGAGCCGAAGTCGCCAAGCTTCAGACCGTTTTGCTGCAATTTGTACAAATTCATTTTTTTAAACATGTATGAAATATATATTTTTTACCACTGTTAAAGCACATTGTGATAATGATGCATCTCACTTTGATGAGAATGTTTTCTGGCTTCACATCTCTGTGAAAAATCCCACAGCTGTAAAAAGAAAAAAAAGAGTTAATGTTGTGTTTTTGTTTACTGTTGAAGGTGAACTGAAGTTTTTTTCATAACTACCTGTGCATATGTTCAAGTGACTTGCAAAGCTGGTACATGTAGTTCTTTATTGTATTATCAGGCAGTGGTGTTTGTCTTCCTGTAACGGATGAATAAGCGATATAAGCCAATAATTTACCCAACAGTTTACAGAACCTCTTCATCTTCATGTTCCCGTTCATCCTTATAATTATGTATTGCACTTGTTAATACTTGCAGACTTACCTTGTATGAACTCATAGATGTTCATCTCCATCAGCTCACAAATCAAAGACACAGTTCCAGTTTCTTTGTCACTGAAACATTGTGTTAGATTAATATGCCGCGCCACATGAAACTAGGTTGAGGCAATACAATAACTTTATGATAGACAACACTCTAGTACTCACAAAATCAGTTCATGTAGCTCGATGATATTTGCATGTGGGCTCAGCCTCTTCATTGCCTGGACTTCCCGCAGATTGTTGGCCTGCTCCAGACTTGATGACCGAGAACAGATGACATTTGCGCTTTTAAATTTGACAGGTGTAAACATGCAGCATTGTTAATTGTAAAGAAAAATAACTGCTGCACTGTAAATGGACAATGTGACAATTTACACAAGAAAAATGGCATATTTAAATTGCAAAGTTAATGCTGAAAACCAGTGCACTGACAACTCAAATTTCAACCAGAGACATCTATTGTTACCTCATCACTACAAGTTGAAAGTGAAATAGGACACTTAAGGCATAGGGGGTGTCAATCTTCTGACTCATGTTACAATAGAGTATGGTAAAATGCCCCAATGATCGCCTATGTACAGGACATGTTGTCCTGTTGTTGCAGTATACATACCTGTTAATTGTCTGCTTCATGGTTTTACATGCGTAGAACTTCCCATCTTTCAGGCTCTGAGTTTTCAACACCTCTGAAAATGTGCCTTCCCCAATTTTCTTGATTGTTTTGTAGCCTGCAAAAATAATTAAAAAAACAAAGCTAAAATGACTGATAAAAGGGAAAGTTAAGCATGAATACACAATTAAAATAATGTTCCACTGCCAGAACTCCACGCTGCCAATGCAATTGAGCTAGTGGCTGACATATTGTTGTTAATGTTCACCATTTTCGGGAACAACTAGCCAAAATATTAGTTTCACAAAAAAAAAAAAAACTAGGCGTAAAACAAATATAAAATATGATTACAAAGGCTATAACGTCATGTCAAAACCACGTATATATGTTCTCAGTTAGTTGCTTAAGAGACACAATAAAGTCCCAGCTAGCTCCTCCAAAGATTAAACAGCTAACAAACATAAGAGAGAAATCTTTGAAGAGAAACCTCCACGATGGACGACCGTCGTGTGTCAGACCTGTCATCATCACGCTACTACAGCCGTTAGGTCACAACTTACAATGCATTCCTTTGTGTCTTAGCCGCCGCATGCACCTCGATCACTCATAACATAGCGTATCCGGACAGGACATGTCAACGGTTTTTAAATGTACGGTTTTTTTTGCGCATCGGAGTGTCAAAGGGACACGGAAACTGGCTACACGGGTGTTAGCCTAGCCCCGCTAGCATAGCCCTGTTAGCTGACCGTCGCCTTGGTAACGGAGCACGCCTTCGCCCTCCTCTCTGACCTGAGGAGGAAACGGGAAACTCCCGTTTGAGTGTTTCACTCTCTCCCGTCCAACCGCGGAAAACAATGGAGTTTAAAAGCAACAACCATGTTTAAAAAAAAATGTCAGTCGAGCCTTTTATTCGCTGCAGGCCCAGATATTTGACGCGACGTTGTTTTTTCCCCCTTCCCCCTTACCTTTTTTCCAGAGGTGGGTCATGACCGTTAGGTCGGATGTCTTTCCATTGGGCTGCGGATTGTTGTTCTGCATGTCCACATTCAACGTCCCCCTTTTGTTCCGATCCATGTTAGGTGGTGTTTTGCATGCATTTCGAAGGCTTGCCCTGTTTTTTACGCCAATAAGCCAGCTTGAGTAGTGCATCATTAATGCACTTTAAATGCTAAAGAGCCTACCATGAGCATACAAATATCTAGAAACAGTCCCTGCAAGAGCACCACCGGTCCACTGCATTCAGGTCATAGCATAGAAGTTACCAAGCACCAGTGTATCCCACACACAATCAATTCATCCTATTCGCTCATGTCTGGTGTGTGGCAAAGGCGTAGACTTGCTGGTTTTTTGCTCCACGCCGGCTTCCGTAAAAACTCGTCATATGTGCGCATGTGCAGTAGTTCCCTGCATGTTTTCCTAGCTGGTGTAGCTGCTAGAAATGTGAATTTTCTCAGTGTTTCTAATTGTGGTCAGCCTTTCGGTCACCATGAAAACAAGATTCACCACCCTGGATATCAGGGCAGTTATTGCCGAGATCAATGCTAAGTAGGTGATACGTGTTGTGAATCTCAGCCGAGTGGCTAAGCTAACAAGCGTTCATGTTAATGTGTCCACAGATGTTGATCATGCATTTGTTCTTTCACAGCTACATTGGCATGAGAGTGAACAACGTGTATGACATCGACAACAAGACGTATCTCATCCGTCTGCAAAAGTAAGCACAGTTTTAAAAAAACCTTCTCCACAAGTTTAAGTGTAATGGTGTGTCCCATGTCATAAAGCTCTTCAGTAAAGCAGCAATACCACGATATAAAGATTTATTTATTAAACATAAGAAAGCTGCATTCAAGTTTTTAATTCATTTTAAGTATTGAAGTGTTTTCACAATAGGATTCAAGTAACGTTCTCAAAATACAAGTTGGAATTATGCAATCACTGTTATTCATTAGCTCACCATATACTTTGTAAACTGATGTGTCACAAATGTGATGTAAAAAGTACAGTACCTTTCTGAGAAATGTGGTGGAGGTGAAGTATCATGTGTTCAAAATTGTACTCAAGAACAGAACTCAATAAATATACTTATGCTTTACTTGTATAGGTATATTCCACCACTTTCAGGCATTATGTATAACTCGGTGTCGTATCTTTGTCCCAGGCCTGACTGCAAAGCTATTATCCTGATTGAGTCTGGGACTCGGATTCACTCCACAGACTTTGAATGGCCCAAGAACATGATGCCTTCGGGCTTTGCAATGAAAGTAAGAACATCTTGTTCATTGAAAAAGACTGACCAACCAAAAATCATTACTGTTTAATGTTTCACCATATTGTAGGCTTTTATGATATTTAGATGTATGATTCAAGTGAGATTTCACTGAGAATTCCATTCAAACCATTGTTTCCTTGACATCAACCAGACAAATGTTTTTTTTCCTATCCCTAAACAGATTTGATATGTCAATATCAGTACACGGTTCCTGTTATTGTGATTTTCCTGTATTTGCTTATTTATGTATTCGTTGTAATAAAACTGAACTTTCTCCGTAGTGTCGAAAGCACCTGAGGTCACGGCGGTTGACCCAGGTTAAGCAGCTTGGGATTGACAGGATTGTTGACCTCCAGTTTGGCTCAGATGAGGCTGCCTACCACTTGATTATTGAACTGTATGACAGGGTGAGAGAACATTGAGATGCAGATATCAAACTTCTGATCTTCTCAGCCTGGATCCAGAACCATGACATTAATGTATGTGTGTGTGTGTGTGTGTGTGTGTGTGTGTGTGTGTGTGTGTGTGTGTATTTGCATCTTCAGGGTAACATCATTCTCACAGACCATGAGTACACCATCCTGAACCTGCTGAGGTTTCGTACAGCAGAGGCAGAGGCAGAGGCAGAAGATGTTAAGATTGCTGTAAGAGAGCGGTACCCTGTGGAGAGCGCCCGACCCCCTGAACCTCTCTTCAGTTTAGACCGGTAACTACATCTTTATATGTACTTGTCGAGTTTGTGGACTAGATGAACTTCCATCAGAATTCAATAAACATTTATTACTATTTATTTACCAGTGAAACATAATGTTATTCTATCACTTTTCATGCAGACTTACTGAAATCCTCAGCAAAGCAACAAGTGGAGAGCAAGTTAAAAAGGTCCTGAACCCTCACCTTCGTAAGTAGCAAGGCAACAGTTCTGAAATGTTGCCCTGAAACAGACAAACTTGAGGTTAAATGTCCTAAAATGAACAAACTGAACTTTGTTTTGTGTCTTTTCCAAACACCCCTCCAGCCTATGGAGCCACTCTGATAGAACACAGTTTGATAGAGGCGGGACTGCCGGGCTCTGTCAAAGTTGACACTCAAGTTGATGCAGGTATCGTAGAGAAATAAGGGCTACTGGTTTATGTAGTGGTTCTATTTTACTATTAGATTTTTTTATTTGTAATGGTTTTCTGTAAATACAGTATTTGTTCTGACTGCTTTTTCAGTTGCACCTAAAATCCTGGAAGCCCTGCAGATTGCAGAAACGTATATGGAAAAAACAGAAAACTTCAGTGGCAAAGTACGGGATCTTTCATTAGCGGTCTTTACTTTGAGGATCCTGTAATAGATTGTTATACTCACAAAGTCTCTGCTCTGTTTAATTCAAGGGCTACATCATTCAAAAGAGTGACAAGAAACCAAGCTTAACTCCTGGCAAACCCAGTGAAGAACTGCTCACGTATGTCCTGTTTTGTTTAACACTCTATTTGTGACTATACCCAAGTTTTTCCAGCATTCTTTTATTTTCACAATATTGTTAATTAATATACGTCAATGATATCTACTTTCAGATATGATGAATTCCACCCATTCCTCTTTGCCCAGCATGCAAAGAGCCCGTATTTGGAGTTTGATACTTTTGATAAGGTAAACATTAGCAAGACTGCTTATTTATTATTTATTTGATCCTTTCTTCTTTACAATGTGAATTCATACTTCTGCCATGAATGTTATATGAATCCAATGTGATCCTCTCACTCAGGCAGTGGATGAGTTCTATTCTAAGATGGAGAGTCAGAGGATTGACATGAAGGCCTTGCAGCAGGAGAAACAGGCTCTGAAGAAGTTGGACAATGTTAAGAAGGACCACGAGCAGAGATTGGAGGCCTTGCACCAAACCCAGGTCAGTATTACTGCCAAGTTTTAGGTGTGTCTGCTGTAAATGCTGCACAGAATGGCTCCTACTTTCCTATTTGTATTTGTGAAACATTAATGTCGTTTAAGTCGTTTAATTAATTAATGTCGTTTCATCTCAAAATCACTGAAATGTATGAAATCTGGTCTTGTGTATTGCAGGAGGTGGACAGAATAAAGGGTGAACTGGTGGAGATGAACCTGCCTGTGGTAGAGCGGGCGCTGCAGGTGGTGCGCAGTGCACTGGCGAATCAGGTGGACTGGACTGAGATCGGCATTATCGTCAAAGAGGCGCAAGATGCCGGTGACCCGGTGGCCTGTGCCATCAAGGACCTGAAGCTGCAGACCAACCATATCACCATGCTTTTAAAGTGAGAACTTCTGATACAGAAACTCGAGTCCCACAGACCGCTCTGATTATTGTAACACCATTTGGCTCATGCATATCTTTTTCCTTCTAGAAATCCATATATTTCTGAGGAAGACCAGGAAGAGGAAGAGAAAAAATATGTGGTGGAGGAGAAAGGGAAAAAAAACAAAAATAAAGACAAAGGGCAGAACAAGAAGTTGCAAAGGAACAAGCCCACGTTAGTAGATGTGGATATTGGCCTCTCAGCTTATGCCAATGCCAAAAAGTAGGTTTACATGTATTCCTTTAGACATAGAATTAAGCATTATGTGGTGGTGTTTTTACAGCTGATGGACCCTGTCACTGTGATTTTTAGGTACTATGACTTCAAACGCAGTGCTGAAAAGAAAGAACATAAAACTATTGAAGCAGTAGGCAAGGTAAGAAAGCTGTTTTATTGCAGTTTAAAAGTTATGGTGACAAATAATTGTATGATCAGCAAGGAACATCGTTCAGATCAAAGCAAGTATTTGTGTTTCTAAGGATCATTGTTTATGACCACTGTACTGTATACTGTTAAATGTTCAATGTTCTTCTACTTTCATGTCATTCAAGGCTATGAAATCTGCAGAGAAAAAAACACAGCAAACACTGAAAGAGGTGCAGACTGTGACCACCATTCAGAAGGCCAGGAAAGTCTACTGGTAAGTAACACATAACCATTATGTGCCGAATACATAGTCGGACTCGGATACAGTATTTTTTTATATTTACATGACTTGCAGTGGAGCCTTTCATCCTCTCAACCTCGTTCTTTTTTCCTCTTTTGGCAGGTTTGAGAAGTTTTTGTGGTTCATCAGCTCAGAGAATTATCTCATCATCGCAGGAAGGGATCAGCAGCAGAACGAGATAATTGTCAAACGCTACCTCCGTGCAGGTATTGAATGAACTTATATACTCCGACCTTTTAAAAAGTAAGTTGCTTCAAAATGGATCTGGTTTATTCCCTCATTTGTGCCTGTCCTCTGTCAGGTGATATTTATGTTCATGCTGACCTCCATGGAGCGACTAGCTGTGTCATCAAAAACCCCTCAGGTAAACCTGCGCATTTCCAGCCACTATTTCACCTGATGTTTTGTGAACATACTTGATTTTTTACTTGTTCCACTTTGTCTCTGCCCCTCTATCTTCCTGTTGCAGGTGTCCCCATCGCTCCTCGTACCCTGACAGAAGCTGGCACCATGTCTGTGTGCTACAGTGCTGCTTGGGATGCCAAGATCATCACCAGCGCTTGGTGGGTTCATCATCATCAGGTAAGTCATCAATATCAGGCAACTGAATTTGCCAGCTCTTCATGTTTTTATATTATATATATATATATATATATATATATATATATATTTCAGATATCAGGGAAATGAAAAACTACAGGCAGTAAAATGCTTAAATCATGACATTGATATAGTAGAAATATCGGCATTATTTATCATTAATTAGCGTGATATCTCTCATGTGTTCAGGTCTCTAAGACGGCTCCCACTGGAGAGTACCTGACCACTGGAAGTTTCATGATCAGAGGTATGACACACTAACATTTAAGGTGTATACATTTTCTAAGGCACCAGAGCAACATCTGAGAAGTGTAACTGCAAATGATGGCATCTAACAGAGGACCTAACATTTGACGTATTTCTCTCCAGGAAAGAAGAATTTTCTGCCCCCCTCTTACTTGATTATGGGCTTCGGATTTCTCTTCAAGGTAAATACCATCGTGAGCTGTGAGTGCATGTTTAATTCTTTGTCTTCAAACAATTAGGTTTCACGCTCGTCTCTGTGCAGGTCGATGAGCAAAGTGTGTTTCGGCACCGCGGGGAGAGAAAAGTGAAGACTGTAGAGGAGGACATGCAGGACGCCACATCTAGAGCTGCCGAGCTGTTCGTGGAGGAAGAAGAGCTGATGGGTAGCAAGACACAAAATGAATGACTGGATTTACTGTGTATGCAACGACTACAATCGGGTGTTGTAGCTAACTCTGTTGCTTTGCAGGTGATGACAGCAGTAATGAAGATCAGGGTGAGGAAAGAGCGATAGGAGATGGAGGGGTGGAAAAGATGATCAAGAAGGTGGTTGGGGGGAATGATGGTGTGAATGGAGAACTGGCCGCTGTTCCTGAGGAGGACAACCTGGAGGCAGAGAAGAGTGGAGAGGAAGACAGCGAGGAGGAAACGGAGATAAAGAATGAGGAGAGTGAAGAATTCAGCTTTCCGGATACAACCATCTCCCTGTCTCATTTACAGCCCAGCAGGTAATATTACCATTACGATGCTGACACTGTAATAAGAAGGTCTTGCCCACCTTTCTACAAACCTAATGGTTCAATCATTGCACAGAACAATGAATGGTACTTAATCAAAGTGTCTCTCCTGATTTCTAGGAATACTCACAACCCTGGTTTCAAAAAGGAACGGAGCACTCAGGTAAAACCCTGGACTAACCTTGTATTTCTGTAAACAGCTTTACTTTAAGCAACACGTCTGTTAATTCCAGCTTGTTATAGGCATAGTTGTGCACTTGACACTGAAACAGGAACCTGTTAAATCTGCACACATTTTAATGTTGAGCTTCCCGTTTCCTTTTCAAATCTCTGGTGATTTCTTCTCTTCTTAGTCATCTGTTGCTCAGAGGGATCTTCGTCTCTTTCTGCCCTTTCAATTGTCAGTCGGGTTGAAAATTGTTCAGCGTTTTGTTCCCCATGAACGAAACATGATTTTATTTTTGCAAACCCTTCATACAAAATAACATCCATTTGTTAAGAAGACCGTCTACAACCTAAAAGCATGACATACAATTACAAAATAAAGAGTAGTCCTCTCAGACCCCAAACATTTTAGCGGTAGTGTACATTACAACAGTTTCATCTCGGTGATATCATAAAGGCACAACACGTCGTACTCATGTTGATTCATTCATTTCTCTTCAGGTTGAGGTAGACGCACAGGGGAGGAAACACATGACTGCCAAGCAAAGAAGGTAATTAAATACATTAACTTATATTCAACATGTACATCTTCCTGTTAAGCTCCTACCATAAACCTGAGAGGCTTTCAGCAACAGGTAGTGTTGAGACATTTGGTTGGTTTAAGAAAAAAAACCGTAACGGGCGTTATGTCGACTTTATTTCATCAATAACTTTCTAATCGTCCAGTCATTGATACAGTCAGGTTTTTTTTCTTCTTTCCCACTAGAGAAGAGAAGAAGAAGAAGCAGAAACCGGAAGGTTGCGACACTGAGGAGAAGACTGAGGGGAAGACTGAGGGGAAGACTGAGGGGAAGACTGAGGGGAAGACTGAGGAGAAGACTGAGGGGAAGACTGAGGGGAAGACTGAGGGGAAGACTGAGGGGAAGACTGAGGGGAAGACTGAGGGGAAGACTGAGGGGAAGACTGAGGGGAAGACTGAGACTGCGTCCGCTGGATCAGCAGTCGATCAGGGATCCAAAGGTGGAGGATGTCCCTCCCAGCCGCAACCGAAGAGAGGTCAAAAGGTAAGAGAGGAGTTTGATAAGATAAGATGTTCTGTTCTTAGGTTGAAATGGAAAACAAAGTCATACAACTTCAGCAGTACAAGTATGAATTTGCAAATCTTTCCCGGGGAGATACAACTTAGAAGAGAACAATAAATTCCCAAACTGAAACATACACTAAAAAACTAATAAAACCAGAGTAAATGTACATGAGATTAGGAGACAAACAACACCAGTATAATTATTAAAAGCACGAGTAGGAACATATCTTTCTTTTCATAATCTGCAGCGAATTGAAGGCTGTAATTTGTTTTATCACCACTCACGAAATGGATGGATACAGTGTCAGTTATTTTAACAATACCTCACCTATTGTGTTACATGTCATAGTGAGTCTATTTGAAGGATCAATCTTGAACCTTAAATGATCCTATACTTCAATCTGTGTTGTTTTTGTGCTTATATCTTCCCTTGTTGTCACCGCAGAACAAGTTAAAGAAGATCAAAGAGAAGTACAAAGACCAGGATGAAGAGGACAGGGAGCTGATGATGCAGCTGCTCGGGGTGAGGATGAATAAAAAAAACGACTCTCTAAGCAGTCATTACTATGTTCTGTCCAGTGACACTGCCATCACGAGCAGCTGTAACATTTTTAGTAGTAACTGCTACTCGGGTCGACACAGTTGTCATGTGCACAGTCGTTGAGGCTGACACCATGAATAACGGTGTAAACGCTTTTCTTCCGTAGTCAGCTGGTTCCACTAAGGAAGAGAAGGATAAGGGGAAGAAAGGAAAGAAGGGGAAGGGGAAAGTCGAACCCGTCAGGAAACCAGCCCCTCAGAAACCACCCCAGAAACCTCGTAATGAGGAGATTGCAGCAAAACAAACAGAGCAGACCGTAGCAGGCGAGGGTGATGAGGAGAGACAGCCTGGAGAGGAGGGAGCTCCTGCTGAACAGGACGACAAGGTACGTGACACAATGAAGCTCCAATACCAGTGTTGTCTGAAATGTACTGTATGTGTGGTGATGTTAACAAAGTTACCGTTGTATCGTATATGTTTTGTAATCCCTTTTGAATGGTGTTCTGTCCTTCAGGAAGATGATGTGGACCCGGACAACCCCGGTGCAGAGGTGGGTTCTTAATGTAAACTTGAATAAATAAATACTTCTTATAGTTAATAGAAAATAACCAATATTCCCTCTACGATATATGTGGAATATTTTAATAATTCAAAGAACATTTGGGGGATAAATGAGTGTTTGTTAAGGGACAGTGTGCAGGATTTGGTGGTGTGGTTACCCCTCCGCTCACTCCTCCCTTCCCAAGCCTGCGGTAGCGTGAGCCACAGAATGCAAAGTCAGATGGCTGCTGGCAGAACCACGGTTTCAATACTCCGGCTCACGTTACCGCAGTCTCACATTTGAGAACTTGAAAGGCTCTTTCCAGAGTGGTGCAACACGGGAGAATCTGTGAAGCCACGCCCCCTATGTAGATATGAAGTGCTCATTCTAAGCTAACAAAAACACAACAGTTCTTAGTTTCAGGTGATTATGATGAAAACCTATTTATGAATATTATATTTGATTCCTGCGAATAGATCCCGCACAATGCTACACGCTGCCCCTTTAACGCAACACTGTACTGCATTAGTTTAACTTTAGTTTTCCTGTGTGCCGCCCCAGGAAGCAGAGGATCTGCTCACCTCTCTGTCGGGCCAGCCTCATCCTGAAGACGTGCTGTTGTTTGCTGTGCCAGTCTGTGCTCCATACACTGCCCTTTCCAACTACAAGTATGTGCAATTAATCTGGTGGTGTTTAAGAGACAAAGGGAAGCTGGCGGTGGCTGAATAAGTTTTTTTTTTGTTTTTTTTGTAACCAGGCACAAGGTGAAATTGACACCAGGTTCTCAGAAGAAAGGAAAAGGTAAGAATAGTGATCCATTCTAATATTCAGAAAGCCTTTGCTGAATGCTTTAAAAAATGATTGTTATTCTTTGTTTGTACCAGCTGCACGCACTGCAGTTTTCAGCTTCATGAAAGCCAGAGATGCCTCAACCAGAGAGAAAGATCTGTTCCGCAGTGTCAAGGTGAAGAAGCGAACTGGAACTTTTTTTGCCAATTTCTGACATACAGTACTATACTATAATTGTTTAATGACATGCTATAGTACAATCTTTATTTTATAGCAGACTATACTTTTTGTGACATCTTATAATATAGCTTCTTTGATGGCATATTATACTGTTTTTATGACTTTTTTCGACATGCTATACTATGACATATATAACAATTAAACTGTATCCCCTCCGATATCATCCTGTGTTGCAGGATACTGATCTATCCAGAAATATCCCAGGCAAAGTTAAAGTGTCTGCTCCAAACCTGCTGGCTGTCAAGAAGAAATAAGACGAGTGAACACAGAACTGTGGGACTCTGCCGACTTCATCTAGATTTCAAGAGCTGATCATTTCAGCTTAGATATTGATTGTATTTGTTGACCAACAAAACACAACTAATGGCATGTGTTTATTCTTCGAGTACGAATGAAAATTATGCATTGTATTCTACAATAAAAAACACCAAAGGGAACATTGTGCAAACCAGGCAAATACAAACAAAGCCCTACTGACATTAGGCATTTCAGTGCAAAATGGCTCAACATCCAATACACAACATATTTAAGTTATTGATTAAACAAAATTGAAATGCTACCGGAACCACTCACGACAATCTAAAAAGGCTTTAAAGGCCTCTTTCAGAATAAAGAACTCACACATTTCCTCACAAATATATAAATACATTTTTATATAAATAAAAATTAACATTTCTGTGGCTTCAGAGGAGATAGTCTTGAGTAACAAAGCACTAGTTTTAGGTCTGCGAGAGCTTATACTATTCAAGATTTAGTGAACATCTGCATCAAAGATCATGCCAAACGTAAGTTATATCAATCATTGAAGCAACAGGCTCCCTAAAAAAAAAATCTGCATTGTTAAAGCAAACCTGTTTCAGCCTTGCACCACTGTGTTTAGTGTTAAGACAGACTCATATTTTAAGTTGTATACATTTTTGAGGAAAACCAATTAAAAACCACAATTCCAACAAGTGACTGGCATGTTTGTTTTAAAGGACTAGAACTGTTTCCCTGACTCTTGGTCATACCTACAGGATGTGCTGTAATATACATATATATATTTTCCCAAAAGATCCCCCCCCCCCCAACTGCGACATACTGTACCTTTTTAAAACAACTCCCCAGAATCGTAAACAGAGAAGCACTGTCACAGCTTCCCTGAACTTGCAGTTATCAAGTTGTTGTATCCAGTACAGAAGTAGCAATCCATTTGTCTTAGAACACAGAAATAACTACAATATCATATTTAAGCTTTTCAGATGGAGAAATGAAAGAAGACCTGCTTAAAATCAGAACATAAACTAACTCAAAAGTAGTGCAGGACCTCTGCTCTCTTTCTGTCAGGTCCCATTTCCAACAGCTCCACAGCTGTTCACTATTGCTCAGAGAATTATTATACGTGTCCACACACATTAAACTAATGCTTCAATAGGACTACCAGCTTTGAGAGCAAAACTCTTATCATCCATACATACACATTCTCCTGTAATCCTCTGAACAAGGTTGACGGCTTCCTCTAAGCCTAGGAGCCCAGTGTGTTGACGCGCGCCATTCTCTGTTTGAGGCTGTGCAGGAGGTGTTTCGGCAAGCAGTCCCAGTAACTCGACAAACGCTCCCTGTGCTGCAGAACGGCCTCCATACAGAAACTGGCGAGTGGGGAAAAGGAAAATACGAGAACTAAATAATAAAGAAAGGAGACAATCTCAGCTTTAGGTGTAAAATAAATTCACACTCACCGAACTAGTGATTTGGGCTGAACGTTGAAAACCAGTAACTCGTTGCTGTGAGCCTGTCGAGTAAAAAAAAAAGGTTTAGTTCAATTCAGTAGAAAACATTTAATGCATGTTTTATTAACATATGACTTACAGCTCTGTGATGAGACAACAGGTTGTTGGCACATCCTCCAAACACAAACACCTCTCCATCAGGACCAGAGCTTGCTGTGTGCCACAGTCTGAAATACACACAGCACAATGTCAAGAATTGTCCAAATACAATACGTTCCCTCAACAAACCCAAAACTTAATGTGAGCACTAGTGTTCGTTTGCTTGTAGATTAAGATGCGAGGATTACCTCGGGCTCTCCGTGTGACTGTGTTTAAAAGGCTTCCATTCATTTTTGCTCACATAGTACAGCCAAGCATCACCTGAAAAACAGATAACTGTTAGACAAGCGATCATTTTGAGGCAGCGAGGAATTATTTGTTACTACAGAATAAATGTCAGGCTCACTCAGTGTCTCTCTGTCTGTGGTGAATCCTCCGAATAAGAAGATGTGGTCTGGTGACACAGGAGTGAAGGAGTGCCAAGACCGGCCCACAGGACCCTGCTGGGGAACGCTCCTACAACAGGGTCAGAGAAGGCACATTAGAGAGAATGGAAAGGGTGGAAGAAAGATGTATAACTTCTGAGGCACATTAGATTTGCAAAGGTTGACCTGATATTAAGCGATTTATAACTATTGTCTTCGCAGATTATTCTGTGGTTGGATGGTTGGACCTACATGAAAGAAACGACCACCACTTACATTTCATGCCACTCCCATGTGTCCAGGTCAATGTAGTACAGGTCATTTAGTCTGTAGTTCTGTGGACCAAAGGAGAAAGAGATGGATTAATCATTATTCATATGAAAATAATTCACAACAAGGTTTAAGACACCCACATCTTGAATTTGTTTTAATTTCCTTACCTTGTATCGTCCCCCAAACACATAGCCTCTGTTACCAACTGTAGCACAAGCATGAGCAGCTCTGGGTGATGGGGCGTTTCCCTACACCAGAGAGAGAATAGATCATGTCAAATATCTTTTTCACTTGAGAGTGTGTGCGAGGTGAAATTGTGTCGTGCATGTGTTTACCCTGGTGTTGGGCTGGCTCCATGTAGATGTCTCCAGGTCCAGTACGTGGATGTGGTTGTTCCAACCTCGTCCTGGGCTGTCCCACTGCAGCAGCAAACAAAAATACATCATCAAATGTCTCAACAGGAAATAGACACTCCAGCTTTTTTTGTCTAACTTGCGATGAAATACCTTTATTTAAACTAACACAGTTTACAAATAAACACAGACGAAAATATGTAAGTCAGTCAGTGTTTGTCACGTGAAGTTTTTTTTGTTTGTTTACAGACCACAAGTGAAGACGATTCATCATATTCAAAAGTCCCTTGATGAAGCCCTTGTACAGCATAGCCGTAGCCCCCAAAGAATATAAGTCTGTGGAAACAATATCAGACAAAACTCCCTTTAAATATCTCTCCCAAGATTAACAGTCGGTGACTTCTCTTGTGCATTTATTATTTCGTATTAAACAATTATATTATGGTTAATGTGATCCCATGGCTTACACTTAATAGCCACATTAACATGTTCTGCACATACAGTCTATGGTTCTGAAGTGTGCATGATGTTTAACATTAATGTTTACGTCAAAATCCAGAAGAAAAAGCATAGTCATCCCTCACCTATTTTTCTGAACCCAGCACCCAAGCTTGTCCTTGCAGGATGGAGGAAGTCCTTTAAGATCCCTCATTTCCTCCCAAACAAGGCTGGGCGCTCTAAGGGGCAGGCGATAGATCTGCAAAACACAGCACAAAATACAGGTGTTCTGAAATATAATCGCAAACAGTAAACCTGCTTCAAGGTCCTAAAGAATAAATATGAGACAAGTGAGGGTGTTAAGAAATGTGCTTAATGTAACTGTACCCTGTTAGTGTTTCCCCTGGCGTGATGACCTCCAAATAAGTAGAGAACTCCATCAACACACACCCCACAGCTGCCTGACATGGATGTGTGCAGGTTGCCTCCAGCTACATGCTTCGTCCTGTGAACATTCGGGTGTTTTTATTTGTCTACTTTGCTGAGGACAATGGTATCAAGGTGCAACTTAAACACAACAGGTATTACCATACTCCAGACTCCATGTTGTAAATCCAGATCTCATTTCTCGGCAGGTACAAGTCAAAGAATCCGTGGTTTTGGGCATTCTTGTAACAGGGAGAATGTATTTTAAGTAAATGTGCAGAAACAAATCACAAATATACTGAAAGTCGATTTTAGGACATCTAATAAATGTCTTACCTTATATCCACCCCAAACATACATGATGTTTCTGTCAACCACTGCTATGTGACCACTGCGCTCAGCTGGGGTATCTAACTCAAACGATTCAGGTCCTTCGGTGTCCAACAAGGGCTGTTCATCCTCCACCTCTTCCTCCTCCTCCTGTTCTTCCTCATCCATATCGTCATTTACCATCCAAGCAAACAGTCTCTCATCTTCATCTCTGTCTGAGTCATTGCCATCCTCCCCGGCTGGCAGATCTCCAATATCTTCCTCCATCTCCGCCAGTCTCTCTGCCATGTCTCTACTGTCTCCTGTCAGGGCAAGAAGCGAGAAAGACAATCACCTTGGTTGGTGCTGATAGGGTTAATTGATTTAACCTAGCTAACTAATCTTTCCAAAAAACTAAGAAAAACAAACAGAAAACGACCCACATTCTTCAAAACACTTACGTTAAATATGAGGAAATAATACAAGTATCATCACAGAGACTTGTCAGCTGTTAGTTTATGAGAAGGAACACATAACTGTGTAAGTTATAAAGTTTCTACAAACATATCCTCACCTTTAACGTTGTAGTCCACCTTTAGTCACTTTGTTAGCGACAGCTATCGTTAGCTAGCACAATTACTGTTGACCTACTTTGCTAGCTTAACTATTTAGGTTACTAAATCAATGTTTGTTGTTAGCTTAGCTTTTGTCTTAGACTTAGTCTAACTGAAATATTTGATTGAAGTTCCCTAAACTACTTAGCTGGTCAATAAAGCGCGCACATTATCAGCTGTTCGTCGGTTGACGCCGTTAGCTCCAGAACGTTGGTAAACTCTAATATACAAAGAACTCCAACGATACAGTGTGAGAAATGCTCTACAATTATATTCGTCACGCTGGTGTGGAGGCTAAACCTACATGTAGTTACAGTTGTGAGTGGAGTTGAATCGCACCCGTCGTTACCTTGTTTTCAAATGTTTGTTTTTCCTGCAAATTTCAAAAAGCGGTATCCTACGCCATTTGTTTGAGGTCATCACAAGCATTCAGGGGGCACGACCGGAAGTTGTCGACGTCCTCAATCCGCCATCTTGATAAGGTCGGAGTACAACATAAAAGTAGACCTCCGTACATCCGTAACAGAGGGGGAAATACACCTGTTTTTATTTGATACCAAATGGTTTTTAACGCCTCTCAGGTTGTCGGAGCTCGTATAAAACAAGTTTACAGTCAAGTCATCCATAAAGACTCCCCCAAAAATGAACTACGAACGACATTGACAACGGATTTTCAAAGTAAAGGTCTTTCCTTTGTTAACCACCTTTGATAAACAACCGTGTATACATCAATAGTCTATTGCTTGCAAATATGGAAAAAGAATATATATATTTGAATAAGTGCAATTTCATTCAAAACCTAAAACTCTAGGCTGCCTTTGAAGAGATGTAAAGTAGACTACACAGTTTTAGAGATTGCTCAAAGTAGGGCTGATCATTGTGCATGCACAAATATGTCAGACAGTTCTGTATAATGAATAAAACCTTTATTATCCATGACAGTCATACATACAGATATATGATACAGATGCATACAAAATAAAAAAACACAGCAATTTAATCATCAATCAATTTTAAGCATACAGTATCATACATAAACCATGTACAACATCTTCATCCATGATTTTCTTTAGAGTCCTTGAAGTTTGCTGCAAACACAAAAACACAATTGATTAGTACGATAGTTGAAACTACAGATGTCTGTACTGAATGACGTGGAGAGAAAAGTGAAACCTCAAGAACACATCCCACCTGTCCTCAACAGTTCGGTTGGATGGGTAGTACACCTTAAATGTGAAGCCACTTTTTGGGAATGAGCCCTGTAGAAATAAATTATTGACAAATACAACATGAGTGCATATTGAGACAAGACAATGATATACATTTAAACAATTGCTTATCATATTCTTTCAAAGAAACATTTTTAGAGCCCTCACATAGGCTTCTGTTTCTTACCGGGTTGACACAGAGGCAGTCTGTGTTTTTAATGCTGAATGGGTCGTATTTGTCTGCAAAGACGATGACATCAGGGACTGGGTAGACACGCAGGGAGTAGTCGTACGCCCAGAATACGGGACTGACATACAGAGGCAGTGGAGTCAAGTGACCCTGGGATAAGATGGTCTTAACAAACTGGGAAGAAGAAGAGGAGGGTTAGGACCAAGGCCGAGTAGTTTACCAACATCTTTTCAGCAAAAGTCATTTTTTAAGGAGTAGGGATGGGACAATATAGGATTGTATTGCGGATCGCAATAAAAATCACTCACAATAAAATGATCGTGGTGAACTTCTATTATCAGGAATATCGTCACAAGTGACTTGAAAAAGCTGTCTAGCTCGCTACCATGTTAGAGGAGTGAAGAAAAGAGCCTGATTTTAAAGTATTTATACAGCATTGTCAGTTCCATTCAAAGGCGAGCGAGAGCTTTTGTTTTTTTTTGCGACCAGTGAGTGGAAGTGACCATATTTGGACTGCAGAAAAATGACGTTGAGTTGGGGGAGGGGGGTCTCTTTGGATACAGACACTACAATCTTCATATCGTCCCACGCCTATTAAGGAGTACTTTGAATTTATGCCAAAAACTGAAAAGACTACGTAAAACTAAAACTAAAACCTCTGACAACAACTAATAATACTGAGAGGAATTTCCCTCAGTACGAAGGTTTGTTCAGAGAAGCTGAAACTCACATGGTTTGGAATGTCAAGATTGTTACTGGGCAACCGGACGCAGTTCCTGCACATCTTGTTGACCAGGTCTTCCCTGATAATGACAATCTCTTGGCTGCAGTACTGGATCCTGACAGAAAAAACAAATCCGGTCACTTTTAGGTTCTAAGAACAGAAATACTGCCAAAATGTCCTGATTCCAATGACACATTTGTCAAAGGCTTACAAACTAACCTTGTGTACACCACAACCCCGATCACTCTACATAAGAAATACTTTGTGATACTTTTTTAAATGCTTCTTATGTTTTACCTGCATGGGTTAGTAGTGAACACGGAAAATGGCACCCTCTGTCTGAACTCGTCTGTGATGTGATCTGCCACAGGAGGCCTAAGGAAAACATGTTAATCCAAATTTGTCCAAAATCTATTAAACGAAACTCACACAATGATGTTAAAGAGCAGTTCTCTCTGAATGTTTACCGTGGCAGTATGGTGCCTGGACCAGGGTCTTCAGGGCCAGGAACAAACACAAAGCGACAACTGCAGGATCAGGGTGAACAAATTTAAGTCAAACACATGGACATTGAATAGTTAAAGGTGCCCTGTGGAGTTTTCACATTAACAAATAAGACGTATGTTTACATTCAGTGTTGCTCACAAACATGTTCAATGTATTTGCTTCCTCATAAGTCTATTTTAAATCCAGAATTGTTGACAATTGTTGAATTCTTTGCCTTTGTTGGAGCATTGCAACATTTCTTGGTACGTTACTGCCACCCGCAGATCAGTGGAATAGTGTGAACCCATTGACAGGAGTGTATTGTGTCACCTGCATGTGCGCCCTCATGTGCACTAGATAAACACAACAGGAACTTACTCATCTTACTCACAGCTCCACAGCACTACCAGAGAGAAAGAAATCTGCAGAGAACCCTTAAGACTAGAACAGAGAAGACTACAGTAACTATCACATCCTACCTGCTGTGAATGCTGGGGTATGCACATATAGCATCGGCAAGAACCTTCAATGAGTCTGAAAGGAGAAAAAATAATTAGATTCTGAAATGCGGTCTGTTTATCCCGTTATTACACGAACAGATCTCAAAATCTACAGTAGGTTATGAGTGATGAGGACCCCAAAGTGTCACCTCTGAGTGATTTGATCTGTGTTTTTCCATACGGGGCAGAAGAGAAGTTTCCACACAAAATGAAACAGGTAGGAGGCATCGCAGCATAGCCTGTAAGAAAAAACAAAGCAAAGGTTAAAGGGATTGGTGTCTCACATATTGCATTCAGTTTAGACTTTACAGGTTGAGATTATGCACTACCAGACCTGAGAACATCATGTTGAGCTTTTCCATCACTTCAACACTGTCCAGCCAAACATCAGAGACAATTACAAACATGGCATCTTCATTCTCCTCCTCGAGCTGCTTCAGCTTGGCTGAAGCCTTCACCGAAGTGGTGGATGGACCACCAAAGAAGTTGAGATCGCCGTAGTATGCCCTGGCAATAAAGCAAAGAGTGTCAGTGACTCACTCTTCTTTCACATGAAGCTGTGTCCTTTAGAAACTAAATAATTCTTAGCCTTCATGCTACGTCAATGACATTTTCTTTGCATATCAACAACAAGGTAAAACAACTTCAAAGATATGAAAATAGATTCTCCTTCAATCTTTGTCATTTCAACCATGAAAAGCTAAAGACTTTCTCCAATACCTTATGTTAGATTGCACATATCGCTACACTGACAGCTCACTACTTCAGCTTGCAATAAAACTTGTCTAAACTCTTTTCTTCCAGTCCACTGACCTTGTGGCTGATGACGACTCCGTTGGTGGAAACCCGAAGCCATTAACGTGGAAAACAGAGTCCTCGTACCAACCTGCAGGACAAAACCGTCACTGTAATATCTGTATGTAGTAATACTTTATTGTTATGATCTTATGATGTAGTATTAGTAGTTATCTTACCCTCTGCCAGTACAAAGCAGGATTCCGTGTACAGGCCATTATGAAACTGGTGAGAACCTAGTTAAGGAATACATCCACTTTGAAAGCAACAACATATTGTATGATATAAAGTAGCTTTTGTTGACCCGCTCAAACAAACATATGAAAGGATATTGCTTTGGACATCTCGAGCTGTACTGTTCCACTTGTGTCCTCTAGGTAAAATTTACCCTGAAACAAAAATTAAAAAATGTCTCAGAAACTAGATATCACATTGAGTGAAAAACGGGAAAGCTTCCAACTCACCTCTTTTAGTTGTGTGATCATCCCTAGTACAATCACTTCTCCCAGTTTAGCTGTGCTACCAAGCAGTGCTTCAATTGTCTTGAGCTAAGAACAAAAAAACATATCTGTTAATCTAATGCAAAACAGTAAGATGCGTTTTGCTTTCAATTGTGCGTTTTAAGTTTTGTTACCTGAAATTTGTTTTGACCCTCTTCAACAGCAGCTCCTATTGCAGGTGGGGTGAATAGCTGGTGCCGATGGATACGCTGCAAAAAATATGTCAGAATAAATACGATAAGCTACACGTACTGTAAATAGCAGCGAAGGGAGTGGGTCAGCACCACCCGCTTTGAAATTCAACAATGACCAGAAAGTCACTGACCTGTTGTAAGATGGTGTAGCGCTCCCTGAAGAGTTCAGCTTTGTCTTTGGCCAAACCACACAGACTGGGTGCCGAATGGCTCGTCATGCTAATGCTGATTTAAAAAAAAACCAAATGAAAACTTTATCTGCCGTACATGCAAGTGCATTACCTGGGTCTAACACCAACAACAATAAAACAATTCTAATTGACATAATTTGGGGTTGATTTTGACACAAACAAGAAACAGTCCCTTTACTTACGGTACAAATTTCTTCCGCTCCATGCTGTAAATGTATCGGGGCACATCAAAGGCTCCAATAATGTTAAAAACATTATCTCTGGAAGAGAGTTAAGACAACTTTTAGCATAAAATAATTCAACCTCGCAAAATCGAGTGTCTAATTGTTGCACTTACATGGTTTCATCACAAGAATGAGTGCAATCCTGAACTGCACTCTCCACCACAGAAAGCTCTATCATAGTAGAGGACACTGTTGGAAAACACACAATGTGGTCACAACCTGTAAGCATGCTTCACAGAAACGCATTAAGTGCTGCATACAGCAGATTGTGCACAATAGTGCTCTACTCACATGGCTGCTTTTCCACTGCATCCAAGACCTTTTCAATAACATCATCCAGTTCAGAGGCATTGACAGACTCCAGGACCTCCACAAGGTATCTGCTGGCCTCACTGGAGGACAAAACAAGAACACATGCACATGCTGTTATTATTTTGAAGCATGTGTGTGCTTACTTCAAAAAACACTGGAAACATTTAACACTTAATCTTAATTTTTCCGCTTTAGAAAATAACCTTATTGTTTGTTTTGTATTACATATAAATATATTTAGCTGGCGCATATATAGATTTGAAGTGCCACCTTAAGTGTAAGCATTTATAGCTAGTTGAAGTGGAATTACTGCAGGTATTTATTGACATTTCATGTGTACCGTTAAGCGAATAAAGGTACCACAGGGAACCTCCTGACTTTAGTGGAGGACAAAACAATTAAGAAAACATTCAAATCTACACAAAACCACAGCATGCTTTTTGTAACAAAACTTAATATTGTTTATTTCTTGCCGCTATCAAGACTCGCTGCCTCAGAGGTGTTAGCTTTCTTGCTTCATGAAGGGCAGTAATGTTACACCATTAGCAAAACACATTACATCAACGGTCAGCTATTATTAAAATACATACGGTCGTAGTATAAGTCCCCGCATCTTGAAGCCAACGGACACTTTTGTCTTTATTTTGCCAGCAACATCCATGGTTGTTGCTGTCGGACTCAAGATTTGGCGCTAAACGTCCACTTCCGCATGTATTTCGTCACTTCCGCTGAAGAATCACGCGCTACTCGCTTTGCTCTCTAGTTTTGTCAGGAACCACGACAGAAAGCTTTTATTTTGACAAGCAAAAAAAGGACCGGAAGCTGAAAATTATTCTGTATCTGTTTTGACGCAGTTTATGGGAGCGAGAATTTTTTTGCTGTTTTTCACACGATGAGGAAAAAAACGTCACGATAACTAAAAGCGAACGTGAGTATGTTTAGAAGTGTTTTTGTGGAAAAATAGGCTCATTTCTGTAATGTGGACACCGTTTGTTTACCTACCATTCTGTAAGGTTAGCCCTCCATAATCGCTAGAATACTCGTATGTACATAATCGCATGTACAAATACCATAACATGTACTAATGTTTATCTTAAACCGAAGACAACATGAGGAGCCTGGTTTGTGTCTGCCTCAGCTCGCTCTTGTTACTTCTCTCACTATTACAACTGCTTAACCTGATGACATTTTTAGACAGATTTTATTTTTTTAAAAGGCTCAAAAGCTCGGTTCTTTCTATTAATAGCAGCCAGTCATGGACTCCGCGTTTGAGAGGCACTGCTCGGAGCTGGTGGCCCGGGAGAGGAGCGGACACACGGCTGTGGTCCAGGAAGACCTGCTCTATGTGTGGGGGGGGGGGGTTACTTGGTGAGCCAAACTAAGTAACACAAAAAAGAAAAATGTGCCAAATCAGCTGTTTTACGTGTGTCAGCTTGTACTGATACAATGTCATGTTAGCATAAAACACCACACACAGAAATCAGTCTTAGGCCTCCTATGTTTTACTTTTTAGAGCAAAACATAGCACACGATCAGCCTGTGACATATGATCCATGGTTACAGATAAAACTACAGCTAAGATGCTGTTTACATGTTGGTGCACAATTAATAATACATTAATAACAATCCAGTAATGGAATATATAGAATAGTATAACACTGTGAAATGACTGAGACTGCGCATAACACTTATTTTTACTTTTGATACTTTAAGCACATTCTGCGGATAATACTTAAGTACGTTTACTTTTACTCAAACATTTTAAATGTAGAACTTTTCTTTGTATGGACTATTTTTACAGTGTGTTATTACTACTTTTACTCAAGTAAAGGATCTGACTACTTCCTTCACCACCGTTTATGCAGCACCCACACATACCCACACTACGAAAAATACATACTGAGCAAACCAGCATGCTAATATGGTTTACAGCACATTAACAGACTCAAGACATATTGCCACCGAACCTATTTATGTCATGATAATATACATGTATCCTCTACAGTCAATTGCTGATGGGGAGGTTTTCCTTCCCAACGATGAAATCTGGGTGTACGACTTAGAACAAGGTGCATGGTAAGAATACAAAACAAATTCCAAATGTGGCTGTTTGATGTCAAAATTTCCCCCACAGTAATATGAAATCCTCTTCCTCTTTGTGGGGAGTTTCATCATTTTTTGCCACTGCACAGGCACGTCACAATTATCTTAAGTTTGAAATGATAAGGACTTGCCTGGAATGATCTGCTGTCTAGCGTTGTTGTAAAAATGTGTCATAACATAAGTGAATTTAAGTAGTTTTATCAACATTCTTTTTTACTTCTTTTGAAGGGAAATGTTTCACATGTCAGGGGAAGTCCCTCCCTCTATGTCGGGGACATGCGGCTGCTCTCTGAATGGACACTTGTACATATTTGGAGGTTGTGATGACAATGAACAGACCAACCAGGTGAGGCGGATGACTGATACTCCACACAGTTCATGACACCTTAATTATGGATTACTTCACATATACGACACGTTTCATTATATGTGTTATTGTGTGGTTAAATAACCATGAACACCAAAGTAGGGCTGGCAATACTTCAATATGACAATTTATTTCCTTTCGTGTTGAAATCAGGTATTAAGATATTGTAATACACAATTATCAATTCATTGAACTACCAGAAAACATGCTTTATCGTGATGTATATATCGTCATGAAGATATGAAATGACCTTTAGTCTGATAGAAGATTTTGGCCATATCGCCCAGCCCTACATCAAGCTATGTCTAAAATGTCCTGCAGGGTGTGAGTACACTGACATAATGAATCACCCGAATGTCACATCTTAGACTGAGCAAAGTTGACAAGAAGAAGTGATCACTGTTTGCCTTCAAACTGATTTATTGTGTCAACCTGACAGATGGTAAATACATGTGGCGGAAGATCGTGCATGAGAGCGGCTCTGCTCCTTCACCTCGAGACAAACTGTCTTGCTGGGTTTACAATGAAAGGTAAGCACCATGAAAATGTGAATTTTAACTGTTTGAAGTTGTACCTGTGACTTTATGAACTACTGCTTCATTATTACCCGTCAAAACACACATTTGCAGCTATGAATTTGGTTTCCGTATCCTCTCATTTTTAGTTGAATACTGATTGTTTTCATGCCTTGCACGTCAAAACATCGCACTAATAAAAACATATAGGAGCTCGAAAATGTCAGTGTGCAGAGAGCCTCTCCTTTCCCTCTGTTGCTGTTTTTTGATCACTGTGTTACCAACTGAACCCATAATCTGCGCTTGCATGATAGTAATTGTGATCATCTTTGATTAATGTTCTCCAGGATCATCTACTTTGGAGGATATGGCCGCAAACTGCTGACCAATATTGAAAGCAGGAACAGAAGCTTCATTGTTGATGAAGCATCATGGGTAATATTTTGATTGACTATAAATCTGTCACATTTGCTATCCCACCAGTGCAGTGAACATATTTTTAACAGGATATCAGTGACACGAGTTATTTGGAGTTCTGTTTTCTTTTGTTTCTTTTTTCGTTAATTTTTACGAGATTTTGTTCTAATATGTGTCAGGCCAGAGAGTGATATATTTCAGCATCTTGTGACAAAACTGACCAATACTACTCGTAAACAGCCTCATATAGATACGAATAATTTCATGTTAAACATGTCTGTTCAGATGGAAGATGTCCTCTGGGGATGGAACAACGAGGTTCATGTATTTGACACCATGAAAGCCAGTTGGGGTGAACCACAGACCCATGTGAGTCAGGTAGTCACAGTGTGATTTGTGCTTTTATACACTCAATGCAATGAATAGATTACGAGTAGTGATGTGAGATTTAAGCGATAAGGGAAGTTTAGCAGTATTGAGAACAATTTCAAAATTCTCACATGATATTACAGAGACAGTTTTTGTGTGCAGGGCCGTGCTCCAGCCCCAAGGGCCGCCCATGCCGTGCAGCAATCAGCTGTAGAGGATACGTTTGTGGAGGCAGAGTCATGGTGGGAGCTCTACATGCTTTTCAGTTCTTCTCATATGTTCACATCAACAAGAAGTCATCGGTAGCAGCAAGCAGAGAAACACAAATCAAAGTCTGCATTAGTAACTTCATCTCTTTTAAATGCAGGAAACCAGGACGAGTGACATTCACTGCCTAGACTTTAAAACATGGACGTGGTCAGAAATGTACGTATGTGTTGTGATCAATGACAAACTACAGGTGCCTAGAAGACGTCTATCTCAACATTGTCATTGATATTTTAAGGCAGGCTCATCTGTTGATAGGTTTGTCTTTGACAGCGTTGTGCAAAACCTGTTTTCCAGAATCCCATTGTCCACCTCTCCAGTGGGTAGATCGTGGCATACGCTCACCGCTCTATCAGACGGCGGATTGTTCCTGTTCGGAGGTCTCAGTGTAGACTGCAAACCAATGAGTAAGAAAATGTACCCCTTTCTTCACTTTTATTCTCCTTGTTCCTTTGGTCAATTTATGTTCTTGTCTTTTTCATCAATCAGGTGATGGGTGGTTGCTTGATGTTGAAACAAAGAAATGGAGAGAAGTTCAGCATCCTTTTAAAGATAAGCCAAGGTAGCAATTTATGAATGTTTACAAGATGTGCAACCACAAAATTACGAGTTTTTCATTTATTATTCTGTGCTAGATTTAAAGAGTGTGGCTGTAAATTGTTTCCCCTGTCCAAGGTTGTGGCACACTGCGAGTCCAGGCAAAGACTCTGATGTCATTGTGTTTGGTGGAAGCTGTGACTCTATCCTCCTTGTTGACACCGTAAGTATCACAGAGACGTTTTAGAAGCTGAAAAAGAGATGTGAGATTCTAATTTTAGAGAGCTGAAATCATCACATGACAAACTAAATCTCTAAAAGCATAGCAAATTCACATTACCACAGTTGCAACTCTGAAACTATGTGGAGAGACATGTAAAGTAACTCTCAACAGCTCTGTAATGAAGATGTGTTCAGGTGCTGTTTAGTGTCCGTGTACTGAATAACACTTCACAGAAAACCTGCATGAGATTCAAAATAGACCCTTACAAATCCTGCACATTTCTCTTCAGGGTCACTGCAATGATGCACTTGTTTTCCAGATGCAGCCATATCCTCTTTTCAGGTAAGAAAGGTCTTTATTTAGAAAACATCAAAGATATCATTTTATAAGCCACAGAAAGACGAATCTAATAATTGTATAGCAGAAATAGACATTCTGACTTGTCAAACAGTTGGAATTGATAACATCAATTAATGATGGATTACATTTAGGTGTTAGCTCCATAATGTGCATGCTGGCTTACTGGTTAGAGCCATCATTAATTATATTAGATTCCCTTGTGCTTCTCCTGTTCTGGCAATTAAAATATCTGCATTTAAAAGGTCATGTTTTAAATATAATGTATTGTATCAAGATAAACCTCTTTAGATGTATCATTTAATTTACAAGGGTTATATTTACTTTGCTTACATAATCTTTTTCCCAAAATAGAAATGAGAAAATGACGGTCTTTTTCTTCTGACAGGATTTGTGAGGATTATATTGCAATGAATTTGAGGAACTATGAGACGCTCAGATATCAGCTTCCTCTCCTTCCTCCCAAACTCCTGACGGCAGTACAGACGAGGATGTCTTTCTACAGGCCGACCAAGAAGCAAAGATAGTAGTTCAAAGAATGTTATCATTGCCAAAAACAATGCAATATCATACAATTTCTTATTTAAGTACTGTACTTCCTTCAGTGTGAACATTCCAATCACACTGTGTGGCAGCGTTTTTATTTTTTAAATATATTGTGCAAACATATTTATGGTGTTTTATTTTATGATTTTAGAGATGCAGATTTTATTTTGTACAGTCTGCCTGCTGAATACTATTACAACCTGTGAGGACTGTGATAATTAAATGGCACATTGAAGTGTTTTTTGCCTGATGTGGATTATTAGACTAGAGAGGTATATAAAGTATCAGTAAACTAAGGCAACACACACCAATTCACACATGATCAAAAATACAATAATCATTTTTTATTTGCAATATAAAACAAAATTACAAAACTCTTCTTTTACGTTTCTAATTGGGATTTACCTTTCGTTAAACTGACAAAATTCAGATTGTTGACACATAGTAATCACATCAATGGTCAAGTGTGTGTTCATGCACACAACTTCTGTGTTCCACCACTAAGTGGCAGCAGGCCTTTACGTTTCACTGTGGCTGAAACGCAGCTGGGTCAAACTGAGCCTGACTGAGAGTCTCTGTTGTCACACATTCCTTCTTCATAAGGGTGGAAAAGTGCAGGAACTGCAGCCAGGAAGGAAACCTGAAATAAACAGTACCAGCTCATACCTTTGCAGGGTGTCCACTTCTGAAAAACGATACCCTGGCCTATACATTGCGCTGAATGCACAAAACTGCTGGTGGAAAATGTTATTTTTGCATATAGCCACAAGAATGTGCGTTGACTGCTATTTCAGTTTTAGAAACCAGGGAGATATCCGTGCTCTCTCCTTAACTTATTAACAGACAAGTAATAGGTAACAAATAAGTAGGTGTGTTCTCTGTGGGAGGCCTGCAGTGGGGGGTGACAGTGACACCAGACCACTGCAGATAACAAACCGGGGAGGCTTCTGTCAGACCTGGTCTGTGAAGAGAACCTCCTGGCACCGGTTGAGGATGGTGTTATAACTCTGCAATTACACTGCTTCATGTTGTTAAATAAGACTTCGGTAAATGCAGAGGCATTGAGTGCAGAAACACAAGCAACGTTAAATTGGAAATCCTGCTTAAATACAATGAATGTAGCCTTCCTTAGTAGCAGGAAATTGTCAAAAGAAACCCTGCTTCCCTTTCTATTTTATTTTTATTTCTTCTGCAAACTGCTGTATGCCATGAGGGCAGCTGGAAAGGACAACGGCTTTCCTGCAGCTTTCTCAGCTGGGGGTCAACTAAACTCTTTCTCAATAGTTTCCATCAGCTCTTCCTCTGATCCATCATACAGGATGACTGGCATGGTGAGAGAGGAGCTATGGCAGCTGCCAAAAGTCCTGAGGAGAGTTGAGAGACATGATGTCAAGAACATGGTAATAAAAACAGGAATTGTAAGTGATACTTGATATTTTCACACCAGATGTATAGATCAACCCACAACAACATCAAACAATCAACTGATGAATTTCTAATGTATATGATTCACTAAAAGGCCACCAAGGGCCAGTATGAAATATATTTAGTGAAGTTGTTTTTGAGGCATGTTATGGAAATATGTTGTTTTTTGAGCGACCGGTTTTCACACAAACCTCAAACAAAGCAGAAACAGACAGACACTTGTTTGTTTCTGCCCTGCTTGCAGACGTCTGACTAATCTGATCTGCCCTGAGAATAGTGGGTTGGTATTTCTATCCCTTTAAGGTGAATTTGATCTGGCCCTGCTCGGTTTTTACTACTCCACTGAGCTCGGAAATCCAATATTTATTACAGCTGTCTTACTTACGATTGTTTTTCTGATGTGGGAACAGCTTCCAACAAAGCCCCTCTTGTCAAACAGCCCTGAGAGGAAGACTGACATAAACAAGAGAGGACAGAAAGGGTAACATGGGTTTTCATCTTCGACTCATTGTTATTCAAATATCATCACGCTGTTAATGATATATAATAAACTGTTATGATTAGATACATCCTGTGCTATTCAACAATAATGATAAAATAATAGAATTTAAAAGTCCTTACACTGCACTGACTGGGGCAAGCAGGTGTGAAAGCATCCCCGCTCCTCTTGTTTACATCTCTTGATCCACCGCGTGAGCCACGTGGCTCCTCGGTTCGGGACCGAGGAGCTGAGCTGAGATCCTCGTCATCCTCCTGGCTGAAATGACACAGTCCGTATGTTTTGGATCTGATGACCGTCTTCTTCGGATGATTTGTCTTCACGGTAGCTCTCCCTCGCTCCTTGCAATCTGTGAGAAAGGTGTCCATCTCTCCATCAATGTCATCGTCCTCCCTGGAAAAGTCAGAGTCGTGTCCCTCGCTGTGGCAGTCCGGTTGCGCACGGTTGCGCGCGTTGCGCAAAATCGCATGGATTTTGAGAGGCTTGAATGGACGGCTGTCCTGTTTGGGGTAAGTGACACCGGCAGTTGTTTGGGTCACGTTCACCTCGCTGACACACGCAGGTGCAACTTTCTTCCCTCGGCTTGTACCGCTGCCCATGGCCGTCTGTCTGGCTGCTTTCAAAATCTAAATGCAAAGTCCCATTTCCAAATTCCTCATGCGCACCAGCAGCTTCCAGAGTTGAACATTAACCAACAAAGATCCTGGCAGTGTTTAAGGTCAGTTTTCAATTAGGTTTATGGCTGTAAGACAGCTCTTTGGCTAAACATCAGCTCTAAAGGCCAATTTTCTTAAAAATGTCCCGCCACCGATTTGCAGACGCATGTTCTCCATGTTCACAGACCCGCTGCCTGCAAACTTTCTGGTAACTCCACATCAGGATGAGGAGCAGAGTGTAAGTTACATAACACCAGTTTGGCTCAGGACCCCAGGGAGAAATCTCCGCCTTCTTATAGAGGGAAACGCACACCCTTTATGTTTCCATTATTTGTACTGGACAAAAGTAACTTCCACTTTTACTTCAGAACCTCTGTTACTGCTCATATTTTCTTATTCATCTAAGAATTTAAACATTTTCAGACAAAAAAAAAATGCCTGCATTGAAATATTCAGCCATTCCCAGGATTGAGAAAGATGTTACATAAAGACAGTATTACCATGAAAAGGCTAACTGTATCTGTATCACGTCAGCAGCAATGACCAGCCTTTGGCCCCTCTGTGTTCAGCTAATAGATTTTATTGAGGCAAGTGAGGTCAGGAGTGAGTGAGTTCCTGTCCGCCCGCCATGTACAGGAGGCCCCCAAGTTCAACAGCCCCTCCGGTGACTGATTAAGACTCGAGCACTGAGCCTCAAGAGAAGAGGGCATTCCTTTCCAACAACTTGGGCTTCCCAGAGATTCCTCAATACGCTTTTGTTTGATCCACTTGCACATACAAAAGACACAGCAGGAGCATCTCCCTGCCAGAGCTGTCCAACAAGAACCCAGAGTCACCGGAGTAAAGAAGTTGTTTGCTATCTTTCATTAAGTGTCTCTTTCTCTCTCTTTCCTTGCTTGTGTGCACAGTGTACACATGTGTGTGTGTGTCAGACAGCTGTGCAACCTGTTCTCTCTGGAGGATGACCAAGTCAAAGACACCTGCTTTTAAACAACTAGTATATTCCAAACTGTGAGTGTGTGTGTGTGTGTGTGTGTGTGTGTGTTTTGCTTTTGTTGAGAGAACAAGAGTAAGATGTCGGGGAAAGATCTACACTGTTGTTCCTTCACTTAAATGTTACTGAAACAGAATGCTTACGCTGAAAACATGTAGCTCGTTTGAAGACTACTCTCAGTAGCAGTTACTTATTGTTTTCATGAAAGGCCCATTGTGGTATCCTGATTTAAATATGAATATCTTTATAAAACCATTCCTCCACCGCTGTCCAAACAAAAATGTTCATTTTTAGTTTTTTTTACATTTTCTCAGAGATTGCCTTATAGGGGAAAGAGCTTCCGAGCAAAACTGGAACATCCTCCTGATTGGGCAAGGATTGTATTAATGTAAACTGCAGTTCTTGCCTCTCCAAAAGTCAAATAAAATCTACTTAAGTCCTAATTTTAGTTTGTACCCAGTACTTCCACCCTTGCATCTCTTGGAGTCTTGTTTCTGTTGTTTTTCAAACCTTTATTTCTGTTATTCTCTGCCTGTACCAGTCCATCGTTAAAAAGATCAGGCGGCCACATCTGGAAGAGAACTCAACAGCTTCCAGACGAGGGGGAGGATCTGCCACGAGAAGGAAGCCGCAGCCCAGCTCCCTGCATAACTGTGGCTTCTCTGACTTCTCCAACATTCACGAATATTCCTCCTCCCATAGACCGCGACTTGGAACTCTTGTTCTGTAAATTGTATGGCTTTTCGTATCAAATCCTCCAAAACTATGTGAATTGAAATGATTCTGGGACGGCAATTAGACAAAGTGTGAGCTGTTTTTGCAACGTATACAAATGCCCTTTGCTCTCTTCCAACAGCAACAAAGCATGTGTAAGAAATTTCAATTATTATGACTCAACTGCTCGATTTGAAGGGCAACAAAATAAACTTCAAACTTATTATTGACTTGTTTTAGTCAAAGACACATTTCTGCCATAATGTCTGATGAAACCAAATCTCTGGAGAGCATTTGACAAGCCAGCTGCCTGCTGATAGGCATTCCAGTAAAACTGTCTGGGCCTCTTATCCCGCCAGCATGAACATGACAGGGTCAACAACACCACCAACATAAACACTCATCACATCCTGTAGCAACATTTTTCAGAGGGTCTCCTGTTTACCAGTACATGATGAGGCTCCACTCAGACCAACACCCTAAGATTTAAAAGAGGATCTGTATTCCTCAATAATTCCATCCACTGTCCTCTCTCTTTACAGACTTTATGCCACCATTTCGAAATGATATGATATACTGTACATTTGAAATTTCCCACAGAGGACACCACAGCTTCTTCCATCCATTAAGACACTACACAAACTGAGACAGAGGGACATTGTAACTCTGACACGGTGACATAAGGTTGTCAGGGCAGCAGTCAATGCAGTTCAACTGTAATAAAAGAACCGGGGCAGCCCTGTTTAACTTTGAGCTAACTTTGTAAATTAAGGGTTTCGCAGTTGTGTTGACATTGAAAGTACGTCACAGAGGTGAACTTATGATCTCTGTGGGAGGTTTGCGGGAAACTTTTTCATTGCTCCCTGCAAACCTTATACTCTCAGTCAACACAATTATAAAGACACACCCATCATTATCATTGACAGCTTGCTGTAAGAGTGAGGCATCAACCTTTGTTGTGATCTCATGATTTAGTTTACGTTACCCAAGCAGCAAATTGTGAAAAGAGTGTTAAGCTTATAACCAGCAGATGGAGCCAGCATTCAAGAAACACAAACCGCACAGTCTCTCCTCTGTTGATTCCCACCAGTAAAGACACTGAAAGGTCTGTGAACTGGACAATGGTAGCTCGCACTGCATCTGCAAATACAACTTTGCTTTCCAGGTTTAATAAATTAGGGTGTGGGGTTTGCAGTTGTAATAAAGCAAAGGAACCAAAACTATCAAGACATTTTGAGTCAAAATATGCTCTATTGATATTGTTTTGAATAGTAATGCAAGAGAAACATTATACAGTAGGTTCATTTCTTTTTACCATGAATTGGTAAAAACAAAGGACTAATTCACGACAACAATAATCTAAAAGGAAGCACACTGTAACCATTAAAAGCCACTGAGAAGTAAAGCGAGATGGCTGCGTCTGCAATTCCATACTAACATGCGATTTAGTGAGCTAAAACAGTACATGGGATTTTCTGGTACATCTGAAAACTTTCTTTGAAACCAATAGTATGTGAATTGCATACTATTTCGGGTGAAATATTACAGTATGCAAACACTGGAGACTATGCCGGCATAAATATCCCACAATGCAATGCGGTGGTGATGACAGTGTTCATAACAGATAATGGCAGACAGCTCTTTAACTTCAACAATGCTTCAATGTAAGTGTAAGGATCAGATTCTACTTTGCATATTGGCTTTCCACTCACTCTCCCATGCTTCTGTGCACCGTGTGCTGGTAGGTCTTCTCAGACCAGTAGTCTGTGGTCACTACTGCAGTGACCCTTTTTCTGTCAAAAGGCCATGTAATCAACAGAAAACAATTACTGCTTCTCTCAGGCGCTGAAAGCACTCAATACCAGCATCTGCTCACTTCCTAATTACCTTCTAGGTAAAAGCGTTATTTAGAGAGGACCTCACAGCAATCAATCCTTGCATTATACTTGGCTTGTTTGTCAGCATCCATATGTGTCGGATTGGAAGTGTCAGGTCTGTTCAGTTCAATTACATTTGATTAACTTTACCTATACCTTTTATTTATATATAATTTTCTTGCATTTCTTAGTAACTTTTTCCTCTTCTTACCTAATCCACTGTAAACGTTTGACCTGAAAGTATATCCTGGTGTACTCCTTAGGCTCATTTTACCCGTTAGCTCCCAGGCTAGTGCTAACCTGCAGTTTGCCTCCACAACCGAGCGTTTTAAATACCTCCCCTTTGTTTAGGGAGTTTTATTTGTATTTACCTCTAGCTATTCAAGATATCTCCTCTGGCAGAAATGTCACGTCAATGAGGGCAAGTTGCTGTGAAGCGTTGGCTCAGTCAAGTTCTTAGCTCCGATGTTGATGTGGAAAGAATACACCAAGGTAAAACTGTAGCTGTTTCTCAGAAATCCTTTGTGTTCTCATTGGTTGCATTGTGGGTCTTTGTCCATTTGAAATGGTGTGTTACAAAAATAACTAAGCCTTTAAGGCTGGATAGGAAGAGTTTCATGAAGTCTAATAAAGTCTAAGAAGAAAAATATGTGTTTGAAGTTTTTACTTGCTTGTAGTGAAGCTAGCAGTGTGGCAAAACTAATGACATTGCAATCAGCCTCAGCATTACTTTGCTAATTAGCGCTAATTAGTAAAGTATGCTAAAATGTTAAAGTACAATGATAAACATTATACCTGCTAAACATCAACATGTTAGTGTTGTCATTATGTGTATGTTTCCATGCTGAGGCAGACTCTTAAGTCTGATTGGTCTCTATCTACTCGTGCTCTAAGCAATTCAGCTTTCAGTCAGTTACCCCTTGGTTACACTGGAAAAAATAGAGTTGGAATAAAGCAACTTCCTGAACAAATTGCAATCGACAAGCTTTCAATTGCTTTTAGTAACTGAACTAAAATAAATCCCAAATATTGACTGGCTATAGACTATAAATCTAATTGTTAAAAGATTTAAAATAGCAAGCAAGCAAATCAACAAAAATATGGCCAAATAAGAAGCTATGCTGCTAAATTGCCGTTTCCGGTTTGATGATGTCCATGGTGCTGAAAGGCCACTGATGACACTACATATACAATTGTGCTAAATACCTCACTATTTAATTGATAAAGTCCTGAGGTATGTGAAGGATTTTGTGCAGACCTTCTCAAATCTACAAGTCCTTTAAAATGATTTTGGATTACAATAATCTTATATAATTGAATTTGGAAACCTTCTGCAGTAGCTCTGTGCAACTAAATCTTTCTTTTTAACTGATTTGTAATAATGAAACAGTTGCCAGGTAGCAGAGCATGTTATAGGCTGTAGAAAGTGTGCTTTCCCTTACAAAAACAAGTGTGGATGCACTTCATGACATACAGGAACACAGCTCAGTGTTTACTGTGTATGGGAATGCTTGTACCTGCCTGCCAGATATGGGAATAAGTATAGTGGGCAGTTGAAAAAAGTGCCATATATGTGCACACCCCTCTCTGTGTCACATAATGGGACTGTTGATTGCTGGCATCATTACCGCCCCGTCTATGCCAGTCTAAAAATATGGTTCAGGACTCCAACAGTATGTGGCATTTATGTAACTGAAAAGAACAGGAGAGGGGTTTGAATCACAAGCTGTTTCTATGACAGTCCAGAGCCAATGTGACAGAGAGGGCGGACGAGGAGGAAAGATCCAGACTGTTGTAAAAAGAGGAAAGGAGGAAGTTGTCTGTGTGTGTGGGGGGTGTTGAGGGAGTAGTGGCAGAGGTGTGGAGCGGAGGAGGTGGAGGTACCTCAACTGCAAACCTGCAAGGGCCACCTGCAAAGAAACCTTCACTCGTCTGCAGCATATTTCTTCAAACTGTGGTTCATCTTCTGCTAATGCAACATTATGTTACATAAACAGCTTAATGCAGGTTCATTTTACTAGTGCAGTGCCTGTTCGGAACCCCTACCCTGAACAGTGATTGCCAAGTCGTAGCACAATAAGCGACAGGCTTAGTAAACAGTCAGTTGATAATGCCTAATACCACTTATTTTTCTCTAAATTTAAACATGATTGTCATACATATTTAATGTTATATAAACAAACGTCAACGTCTCAGTGTGTAGGCAATAAATCTACGCATGTACCATTTCATTTCCTTGTTGATAAAGGTTTTTTTTTTTTTTTTACAAGAGTCTCAGCAAGGGAACACCATTTTGCCTCTTGATCACCTCTGGAACAAAAAACATCAAAGCCATATCAACACTGTTTTGTGACGTTGTAAACATCCCACATAGACCTTTACTATCAGGTAGCAGCATCTGGATGTGTTGAGGTAATACCTGGTTTAAAGTGTTCTGTTCCCTCAGAAGTGTCCTTTTACTCACAGATCAGACTCCAGGGAGGGAATCTTCCCAAGTGTGATTAGAGCAGCATTATTGGCTAAATGTTTTCCCCTAATTAACATCCAGTTAAAGTCAATAGTAAGACCTCATTTTCATTTGCAGCATCCATAAGCCCTGATGATTTTTCCTGATACATTTCCAACATCCTGGCATATACAGTCAAAAGAAATATATTTTTATAAAGATATCTAGCATGTGGCTAGCTCAGTGTTTAGATTATAAAGGACATTTTAGGTAACGAGCCTCTGATTTGTCTCCTAATTGACTTATAGTGTGTGGAAGACATGGAAGTGCTGTTTATAGTCATGGAATCTTTGCATAAGTACACATTTGCATCTTTGTTGTATTTCTTAAACTTTCCAATATTATCATTAAACACTGCCACATACAATTAGACTTATTGTACATCTGTATTCACTTGGCAGGCAGTGGTGGAAGAAGTAAAAGTAGCAATACACGACATGAAAATACAGAGGAGCAAAAACTTAAGTATTATAAGCAACAAGGACCTTTCATTTTGTGTTTCACTAATGGAAGTATTGAATGTATAAATTATATACATAAAAAGTACAGCCACAATATGTATTCTTGCAGTGCTCATCAAGGTAAAGCAATTCTAATGTATTTTACTTCTATCTATATATATTGTACATCAGGTGTTTTGTATTTAGATATCTATTTGCAAAGTACAGTTGTCAAACAAATGTGGGGGAGTAAAAAGTACAGTAGTACTGTATGAATATAAAGAAGATTAAAATGTGAACACTCAAGTGAAAATTGTACTTTAGTAATTGAACAAATATATTTAGATCCACCACTAGAAGTACACAGCGATCTAGAGCATATACATCTTGGAATTGACAGTTGAAGATTAGGATTTGTGTGTAAAATTGTACAGATCTCAAGGATCATAATATTATAACACAAAATACTGGCGTGCTATTGTTAGTGTGGCATTGGTTCTGAGTAAATATACCTTGTATTGTCCTGTCTCGGTCTTGATAACAACTCTGCCAACTCTGATGTAGTGATGCCACACTGAACACCAAACCCTAACGGCTGCAGGGAGCTACTGAAGCAGCAGCTTGTGCTCTTTTTTGAATAGAGTTACCCAGTCCTTGCACGTCTGCATGCACACCTAATTCACTTGAATCTGGCAGACACGGCAAAAAGACCATGATGGGGAAAAAAAAGGAGATTTCCTCAACAGTTTTTTGTGAAGACGTATGCACTTCCCCCATCATTCAAAAGGAGCTTGTAAGAGTTAACAACCTCTGCATATAATAGAAATGCAGTAAACATACTCTGACATATGGCAGGTTATGCTGATCAAAGCCTTACGATGGGGTTTAGATGAGGGGGTTGACATTTTAGCATTTCTTCACTTTACGACATTTTCTTATCTGTAAATCTGAAGAAAAGCTTGTAACAGAGTGCATTTGTTAAAAAATATGTGTAACACATAAAGATGTTTATATGATTGTATAATAAATTGGCCTACAAAGCACAGGAGTCCTTCTTGAGCCCATGTAACAAAAATGCCCAACCATTCGTGACATTTCTTCTTTTCATATTTCTCAGATTTAAAAAAGTGAATGAGGCTAACTCGGGGTGCGAGATATTACCCATAAGCTCTGATTTGGCTTTCTGGCTGTCTTGCACGGAGCTCTACGCTGCTGTTGTTCTGCTTGTGTTATCGGAGCTCAGCGGACTAGGCTGAATAATTCAATGCTCACCAGAAGAACCTCTCTCACTCAGTCACTGCGCCGACCTAGTTTACATCAGCAGTTTACAGGTTGGGCAGGGGGCTATCAACTCTGGTCTGGAAAAAAAATAACTCCACTATATACAGTACAAGATCAGCCTTTGACAATATTGGATATTGAAGTTAAAATGTATTGAATGTGTCTGTATGACACCGTAGAGCTCTAAATACATGTTTGGTATTTGCCCTCTGCTATCAGTGTCGATCTAAAGATGACAGTCACAGCGGCACAAGTCAAACAGGACTTAACTTTGAGCTCCTTCCAGAGGCACAGTGTTAGTTCAACCACCTGCCGGGCTGACAAGGAGAACTGTCACGCCTGTTAAACAGACCACCAACATCTGAAAGCTCAGCTCAGTGACAAGCCCGATGGTGCTCATAGCACTCCTTTGACCTGCCAAGACTGTTGAGGCCAAATGAGCTTAAAATGCAGCATGAAACACAAGCTGTCGACGCTCATCTGTGAGTGGGAGTCTGCTCACCACAAGCTCCAGATTCAAGAGCTGTTGAGAGGTGACAGTACAGATCCGTCAGGCAAAATCATGTTTTGGAACACAAAGAATTGCTGAACGCATTGCACTTCAGCTGGAAAAAAATAGATTGGCTTTTCCCATGTTTTCCTTTTAGTTTTTTCAAGTAAACTAAGGGTGGAGCAACAGATGCCAAGCACGGGAGAAAAGAGTAAATTAAATTGAGTGAGAGTGAGTGAGAGAGAGAAAAAATCCAACCAAGAAAAATATAATTGGGCAGCCTCAGGTTCAGGGAAGCCAAGGTTAAGGAAATGCAACAAAACAGCGCAGTGTTTTCATTGAAAATCAATATGGTGCTTCTTATTAATGTCGTCATACTGCTGTGTAGAAGACAGGTCAGCTTTTTCAACATGCAGGGAACACTGAAGGAATGAGAGTGCAGTCTGTGTCAGTATTAGAGGTCTGTGTAGACACTTGACGGTCAGGAGAAAAACAATGTTTCTGGAAATACACTACCACGTATTTGCCACGAAAGATTCTATATTATTTCCCCCTTTAAAAGACCTCTTCTAACCTAAAGGTTTCAACAAACTGAGTTCAGTTTTCAGAGATACTCAGGCAATCGCAGAACATTTCCTGCTTTCCTCTGGCTGACCTCCCATTAGCAACAGCTATCACAGTCTGACATGGATATCACTGCTTCAAGTCAATATTCAAACCACACCTCGGATGCAGAGTGGCACCCCCCCTGCCAAGTTTCTGTTAATCCATTTGGGGCAAAAATTATCTCCCCATTTGCCAAAAGAACTCTTTCCTAAAACACTTGCAAGATGTTTTTATGGAATACTAATTAGAAGTGAGAAATTAGTAATCAACTGAAAACCTCTTTCTGACGGACTTTCAAGATGTTTGATTTCTGGAATACTGAATTCAAAGTGCTTCACATAAAACCATTCAAAGCATCAAAACATGAGGCAAAAGAAAAGGAAATTTAAAAACAATTAAGCACATAGATTGAAACATTAAAAACAGTCATCAAAACACTAAAAAGCAGTGTAAGAAATAAAATGTAGTGTAGTAAAATGCAGAAATTGATTTAATTGGTTTACTGGTCATTTTCACTGTTTGGCCATAATGGACAACATCCCTGTTGCTAATAAAGACAGCTGACGGCCACGCTACTCCTTTTACCAGCATCCCAAAACAAATGACTACATATTACCTCTATAAGTGCTCCCAACAATATGTCGCAGTAAATTAAATTTCTCCAGCACAAAGACTGGAGCTGCTGCTTGATCCCCTCAGAAACTGACCTCTCTCTGCTGGTCAGTGCAGTCAGGTAGGAGAATGAAGTGAACGAGCCCCGGCCACAAAAGGCCATCCCTTCTTAGCTCGTGATCTGCACAGCCAGAGCTGACATCAGAGGTGTTATTACCATATAAATGAGATAAGGTCTTTGGTAATTGCTGGCTGAAATTAAAGCCACATAGTCATGCGCTGGAGACAGCTCGTCTGCAGGGTGAAGGAAATAATGTTCTGCAGTAGATTGACTTGGATTTCCTGAATGAATGTATTTTTAAAAGACAATTATACTTCTTTAAGCCACATCTATTGTCTGTATTGAAACAAAATGTGATAAACAGGCAGAAATCTATGATGGCATCATGCAAGGTTATTTAGTTATTTTCCTAAACAATAGCCCTAATGAAACATGCCTATAAGAGCACATGAAAACATCAACATTACCAAACAGACGTATTTAGAATCCTGTTAATCCCCTTTAAACTATCTGATTACAAAGAGCACTAAAACACCAGTCCCATAACAAATAAGTCCTAACGTTAGCAGCGGGCAAATTAGATTTGATAACTGCTGCTAATTACATCTGCTGTGAGGTGTGTGTGTCATTCGCTGATTTTTACGAGTGTTGCTCCGTATCATGTTATGGTTCTTTGGTGCTGAGTTAGGGGCAATGGCATTTATTAGTTGATGGAATAGCCCACCTGGGATAAGAGCAGCCGTGACATTTCAGCAATGGAGCAGGGCAATTACCCCGGGCGTCAGCCGCAAAAAGAGCAAGCTGGCCTTCTGTTGTAGTTCAACTCATCTAATGCTTTGATTTGTATAGATTTCTCTGGTCAGACATTTAAAAATGACAAAAAAACGTCTGTCTTTATTCTTTGGGCCAAAATGTAATGTAGTGTTTTCAAACCAGAGGTCGCAACCTAAACATTGATTTTAAGATTATTTTGGCAATGCTGATATTAGTCATGTCAGAAAAAGATACCAGGATATAAGCCATTATTATAAGATATTACGCGTTCCTTTTTAACCATCAATCTAATTGTATGTCTGGCATTACTGGGACATTTTAAGTTTACTTGAATTTGAATTTACCAAATGTCTTTGAAGTGATTTATTCTACAGTTTGCTCTCTGCTTATTCTGACCAAGCAACAGCCGATCACTTAATAGACTTTTGAAATAATGCCTGCTCACATCAGAAAATGAAATTTTGCTAAATGAATCTGCAAGTAGCTGTTTTGCTGTGTTTGGTGCACGATGTAAAATATGTCAGTAAATACCCCTCCTTTGAATTTTAAAGCTTTTATGTGTCTTAAATAAATGGCTGAGTGAGACATCATCTAGTCATCAAGCCGGCTAATCAGCTTTTTGTTTGTAGCCTACAGCCTATATAAACGTTTTACTTCAGGCGATTGTATTCACGTTTTAACAAATCATAAAAGTGGTGCTCATTTGTTAAGATTACCTTCCTGAGCAAAACCTGTCAGTTATCATAGACTTGTGCCACAGAGCTTTCTGCAATAATCCAAAATCCTATTGGCTATAAAATGTGCTATCCCCACAGCATGCATGGGACAACAGGTTTACACAGTGTTTGACTCTGAATCTGGCTGCATGACAAATTCACAACGCTAAAATGACCACGTTGTCTCACATTATGGATCTGGTTCTGTATTTCTGAATGCAAGTACACAAATGGTCGCAATTGGAATATTTTGGTCTCAGAATCTTAATTTTCCTCCTTGAAAAATGAAAACGGTTCTGCCTGCATTTTACTCAATCTTATTTTATAGTGTTTGCCTCTGGACAATGGAATACATAAAAAAAAAAACATGAGGGAAGAAGCCAGTGTAGTCAGACTGCATTTGATTATGTCTTGATAAGGAGCAAGCTGGGAACTATTGATTCCTTCAAACTGTGATAACATGAACGGTTAAAAAAACACCAGCTGCGATAATTCAAGGGATGATTTCCTTCATCTACATTGGTTGTATTTTATAAGATTTTTTTTATTTTTAAATCAGGTTCATTGACTGCTACATTTATCTTAACTCATTCTTTTGCAGTTTTTGTCACATGTGCCACCAGTACATGCTACAGCAGTGCAAGACACAAGATCAAAATGAAATACCCTGGCTTTGTTATGACCTTTCACTATGAAAGTCATGAAGTCACGAATAAGAACCTCCACTAATTACAGCACTGTGTTTCAATTACCCCCACATCATAACGCGAAGTCCTCTCCTCTTCCCAGAATGCCACTGCCTGAAGGTGATGGCAGCCTTTTACTATTGCATGCTGTCTAGGACTTTCGTGGTTGACCTTTCGCTGTCTGTCGCTTCACAGGATAACACCAATCACCGTGCAAGGATTTGATTGCGTGCAAGGTTACATCATGAGGTCCTGGCCCATGTTTTGTACAGTATATTGGTCATGTAGTTTACGTTCAATGTTGGGACTGTCATCTTGTCTGTTGTGTTGAATAAAGACACACATAGAATGACAGACAGAGAGAGAGAAAGAAACGGTATGAAAAATAAAAAGGAAGAAAGGAAAAAGACAAGAGACAGTGATGACTGAGCTTTAACTTGACTGATTCGTTCCCGACAGGGTCCCCTCATTAATCTTTTACATCTCGCCTGTAGTTATCCTTACTAAGAAAACCGTCAGGCTCTCTCCCCTTATTTTGACAGAGACACTTACTTTCATCTTCACGACAAGAATAGGGGGGGGGGGGGGGGGTTGTTGTTTTCCAACTTCCCACCCACCTCAAAAAATTCTGCAGTGTTCAGCAAGTCATCCTCTGAGAGACATATCAAGGCTGACGAGCATCTCCTCCATTTTTTTTTTGTTGAGTAAATGTGAACTACAGCTTTTAGTGCTTGATTGCATAAGAATGTAATACTGCAACAGTCTGTCCTTTGCAAAAATCTCAAACTGCATTAACATAAGTGGCAATTTTCTATCTTGTTGCATGATGTTCAGACATGTGCAGCCAGTGATGAGGGGTCACAATCTTTGTACACAGAGTTCAACCAGGCAACATGTGATCCAGGGATGTTAATGCTTTACCTTGTAGAGTTCAAGTAAAGTAAAGTACAAATGTTGCACGCATACAAACCAAAACACAACAAGTGGACACAAAATAAAATCACAGAAATAGAAGTCTCAGCATACTAATATTTAAAACTAAATTAAGTCAGTTACTATTAGTGGATAAATGTCCGCAAGCTCAAGTATGTGGGCCGAAAACCACTAACAAAAATGAGATTTTCTTTGGTAATGCTGCATGTTGCACTGAGGCATAGGAAAAATTAAATGATCTCGTTTGAAGGGCTGGCACGCTTTAGAAACACGGTCCACTGGGTGAGTTTATTGTAAATATAATTTATACCTGACACTCTTTGCCACTCTGTCACAGGGAATCTCGAAAAGCCGAACTGGCGTCAGCCTAATTACTGGGAATAGTGCCTGTCAGGAATTTAGGGCAGGACCTGCACTATGGCACAGACATTAACATAAAGGATGTTGAAAGAGATTTAATGAGATTTTCAGCTTTTTTGGTGAGCAAAATGACAGCAAAACAGTCGTCCATACAAGAAAATGCAGATGTACCGCAGTTATTCTGGCAACAAATCAGCTCTATTTTATAGGCGACTGTAAAGCCTAAGACATGCTAATTTACTCTTATGAATATATACAGAGTCAAAGACTCAACCAATATACATATGCATTCACGTATAGATAGACACACTTTCCTACATCTTCTGCTATTGAATAGCCATTTAACTGCTGAATAAATTCTCACGTTCACAAATGCCACTTTTCTGTAAGCAGACATCTGCTGATGCTACTAGCCTCCGCAGGGAGTCCTGCTTTGATGCCAACAATCGTTTTGAAAGAGTAAACGATGCTTTGTATGATGGTGGATATCTAGTTTTGGAAAGTAACTCTTTACGTAACTAATTAGTGTATTTGGCGCTCCTGTGATTGCATGCTGTGTGGTAAAACAGACCCAGCTGAGGTCCTTCATGTGTCAACATTGGAGACCAGATGAGATCCACAGTGATTCCTTGCTTTCTGCTCAGCTCGACGGCCCTGATCTGGGTCATCTGGATCATCTGGATCTTTCACAGGACGGCTGAGGGCCAGGAAAGAAAAACTCCAAACACAAAAACAAGCAGACCCACAATCTGTAATTTGAATGTGAAACAGCTGTTAACCTCGCCAGAACTACTTCATATCGACTTCTTATGTGTGACACAGTTTTTAAAAGAAGTCCAGCTTCAACCAGCGTTGCATTTAAAAATACGATTGTATGTTCTTCACATTGAAGAAGTGGTTTGCCAAGGTTTGCTCCTGGAGTCAGAGAAGATCATTAAATATTAAACCACCACAGACTGCTACGGGGCGAAGCTGTGCTCTTGCAATAACAAGAAGGCTGCTTACTTCTCCTCATCTTGCAGTTGAGAGCTTGATTTTTCTTTTATTATTTTTGCTCATAGATGTTTGGAAAAAGTGGGACACTCTAATTGAAATACTCTTCATCTGGAGAGAGGATGTGCCAGCTGACATAGCATGTCCATCACTGTGCACTTTGTTGTATTTTTTCTTTTATGCATCAGTGGTGTAAAGTAACTGATTGCATTTACTCATGTACTACACTTAAGCACAATTTTGAGGTACTTCAACTCCGTTGTTGTACTTGTTAATCCACTGCATGTATATTAGCGTTAGTAACAAGTTACTTTACGTAGGCTTATACAATTCAAGGCTCTGTTAAAAAGAAACCTGTTCTTAACATTTTTGGTTTGTGACCCATTCAGATGTTTATGAGTTGTTATGAGTTCCACCAAAGTGGCATTTGCAGATATATAACACTATTAGTTTTATTTAATTTGGCTTTACTATTTGTGACAGTGGATCCTTTATTTTTCCAACATGCAAGACATATATCAACTCGTACAATAGTTGGTAAATGCATGATAGAGCAGATGCAAACACATTCAATGAAACCCAAGAAAAATATAATGAAATTGAAATTATAAAGTGTGAATAGCTACAGGGGCTGCAGCTAAATGAATTCCTTTCGGGATATAAAACAGAGGGTCAGCTGTTGTGTTGCGCATCAACAGTTCTGGGTAAAAATGAAAAAAGATTTCTACTTCAAAGAGGATCTTACATTGCACCTAAATGGATTCCCCTACAGGGACAGGCAGAAGATGCTAAATTGCATTTTCCCTATTTTGAGTTTAGCATTAATTAGACATAGTGAATAATGAGCCGAATGTATAAAATATTTCCTTGGTGCCATTGTGATACTGACCAAAGCGGAAAAAATGTTGGCAGGAAGACGGTAAAAATAAATGGACTGGATAAGGAAAGGTGGTGATGCATGTAATATAGAGCCCTTGCCATGTTGGAGGTGTTGACATGGAAGCAGTGTAGGAGTCAAAAGCTCACTTGTATGTGCTGTAATAACTTTTTATTATCTCCCATTTGGTCCCATTGATGGGCTACTGTATTTGAGCTTTTTGCCTCCCCTCTATGTGGCATTTCTCAATAAAGTCAGCTTTGTTCTATAACCAGGAACACCATCTGCCAGTGTGTCAAAAATGAATGCAAGAGGGCATTTAACTGCACCCTGCTTTGGATTTAATGGCGTTTTAGTAAAACTGGAGAAAGAGACAGAAAGATAGAAACATGATGCTTCGGGGCTGCAGAGCTGGTGAAGCCACTAGAGACAGAAATTCAACAACTTCAACACCACTTCGTTCCAGACTGAAATACCTCAAAAACCACGTTCATGTCCCTCTCAGGATGAATTGTAATAACCCTGGTGATCGCTTTACTTTTTATCGAGCACCATTCATCAGACTATCCAATACTTTACGGTTGACGACCAAATACCTGCAAGATTGTGTCATTCCCATGTCAGTCTCAGCTGTACTTTGCACATAGTGCGAATTACTAAATGTTATCATGCTCATAAGCTAAACTAAGATAGTGAAGTTGATAAATGTTATACCTGCTGACCATCAGCATCTTTGTCATTGTCTGCATGCTGATATTAACATTTAGTTCAAAGCACCAAGGAGCAGCCTCACAGAGCTGCTAGCGTGGATGTAGACTTGTGTACTCGTGTGTGTGTGTGTGTATATATATATATATATATATATATATACACACACACAATTCGATACTACATACAGATTCTAGGCAGGCTATGTTGTGCGTACACACTAGAAAAGTGACAATAAAGTGTATAGCAGTGATGGGCCGTCAGGGCCAGCTAAGCCTTCTCTGCTGGCCTCAACAGAATCACAAAGTTATAGCTATTTTATAATTTTTCACAAATACACTACATGTACTACATATATTATAATTTTTGTTCCTATTGCACAGCTCCTGTCTTCCTCTGTTGCTCTGCTTCCAGCACAGCTTGTTTTAAGGAGAGCTTTTATCCAATCAGATTCGGCCGGTGTTTCGTTCGCTGCGTTTTTTTTTTTTTACATCTGCAGTAACTGTTCATTTGTCTATCGTGTCGTTTTTATGAATAATATGAATGGCTCGCGCTCTAGCGCTGCAGTGTTGCTGGATTGATTTGTCATGCTTGACATTTTATGTGACTGGTTCTTGTCATTGTGCTAATTACATTGATTCTGACTTGTCCGTTAATGACGAAGCATCCCGTCATTTTTTTGTTATTGTTCCGGGTTCAAAAGGTCACACATCCCGTTGTCTATTATGTGAGCGCAGTCCACCGAAAACATTATATTTCCCACAATTTAAGCTTCTGCATTTTCCAAATGCAGTAATATTATTCAAACGTATTGTTCGGTTCCTAAGCCTCGTACCAAACGGTTTAATACGAATACGTGTATTATTACACCAACAAATAACCGTAGCTCAGTAGGACAGCACAGAAGGCCCGGGTATAAAATGCACGGCCCGCCACTGGTGTATAGTAATAGTAAAAGCAGACAGATTGTATACAGTTGATTTGTGGTGTTGTTGATTGACACTATTCTTACAATGTAATGCACCAAGCAGATGAAAAAGCGGCTCATAGCTGGAAAAAATGTAGTTGAAAGTTGTGGAAATAGCTTCAGAAAATTGATATTCTGTTTTAGGAAATTTGCATTTGAGCTGCAGTATCTTTCCAAAGTTGCAGTTTGATTGACACCCAATGTAACACATACTAACTGGTGTATTATGACGATTGGTGTGTAGTACTGTACATATAGCATTAGTATGTAGAATGGACACAGTGATTGTCTTGAGGAAAACTTAGGAATCTATATCATGCTTTCCACGTATTTCACTATAATGGCACTGAAATTGAGGATGGAAAAGATGTAAGATGCAAATAAGAATTGCTCCTTTTGAAAACCTCATATCTATTGTTCCTTAAAAGCACTGCTGCTGTTGTCCGTTGTTGTAAAGAGCTACAACTTTGCCCTATGAGATCCTTGAAGCCCTCTTAACTAAATGTTTCTATTTTTTATGTCTCTGTGCCAACCTCTATTAGTATCATCTCACTAAGTGCCCTTGACTCCAGTCAAGCAGCGCTGTGCCTGCTGCTGAGGTCCGGGTTGCATTTACAGCTCTGCACAGCGCAGGGCAGATGAATGATACCAACTCCTCCATGACTGAATGATATTTAGTTATTCAAACTGTGTTGACCTGCGGGAGAAAGTGAAGTACTCACCATTTACATATTATAATATATATATATATATATATATATATATATATATAATTCTTTTTATGTAGCTTTTACATTAAGACAGTGAATGTGGTCACCTGCCTATACTTTAATAGTACAATGTGTATAATACACTATGGTACATTGCACTAATATTAGTAATACCGTTTAGATGTTATTATATCTTGATGACAGACAGCTTTACTTTACATCGAGCGCAGCCTATGATTCTTTATAACATCACATTAGCTTCTGGGTGAAGGTTTTGTGGGGGCAGCTGAATCACAGAGATTATATGTGCAGGTTCATAAAACTATTCGACCATACATTCATGTCATTAAGTTTCACGATTTCACATGAGAGTGAAAGATATACCCTCCAAATATTCATCACAGCAGTAGGGAGGTTTTCTCTTTCCTTGGTGGTTCATTGGGCAACTTTCTGACCTTACAGCAGGAAGTTACCAGCAGGATTTGATTGCATCTGACAGAAAACATTAGTAAGTTAATACTTTAAATTATGACTTCTGTTAAATTATTATAGTCAATGAAGACTGTTGGTTTTACAGTACCAGCATTACATTCAAAAGCTACAGTTAACGTGTAGCAGAGTTGAGATTGTTGGTAAATGCAATTATGTGGTGAGGTGTACACTCACTCAGTCATGGACGCACACAGTCACCCACACAACCAAACACATAACCTCTACCCAGGCTTACGCCTGGCAGAGTCTATTTATTTTCTGAATCAAGATTTTACAATTAAAAAAAATTGATAAACTTTCAAAATACAGAACATTGTTTACAAAAAGAGAGATTTCCATTGTAAACTTCTCAAATGCTTTAATTTTAATAACAATTCAAGGCTCAAGGAGGCTTATACCCTTTTATCACCAAAATTAGCATGTGTATGCAGGTTTTTTAAACATTGGTGAACCCGCTTTAAGGCGATACACTCCTTTCCCGTTGCCAGCAGACAAGTTTTTCTTTCTGTTTTTCTTTCTGGGGTGTCACGTTCCGATGTCATGGACGTGCCAGTTGTCATGTTTGTAAATTACCAAACAGTATTTCAAGTTGAAACTAGCAACACAACCAGCAAGCAAATGTTATGCATTTTTGCAACAGTATAAACAATAAGTGTAACTTTATGTTGCAGCTTGTACTGTTACTTTATTTTAATTTTAAATGCCGAAATTCTACTTGAAATGGAGTATTGTTTTGTACTGGTACTTACGTAAAGGATCCGAGTACTTCTAGCACTGACAATACAGTTTACAGAATCTTTTCCTGCAGTATCACAAAAAAGAAAAGAGCAATAAGTTCATGTGTGTAAGCTGCGTCTCAATGATTTGTGTCTGCACTCCACTTGAGTCTCCACCCCGACTGAGCTCTGCTTGGAGCTCGAAAAACCAGACGAGAAGTGCTGTGGCGTCCAAACACAGAAAACCTTGTCTGTTGGACCCAGAAAGACGTCCTGTACTTGGGTCAGCAATCCTTCTACCCCCTAAAAAGTGCAGCCGGAGCCTCTCTAGAAAGATTAATGACCATTGATCCCAGGCACAAGCCACCAGGGCAGCAGACCACAGTTTTCCTCCAGTCCCCATGAGCAGTAAAATCCTCATTACACACTTTGTGAGTCTTTAGGTTGCCCCTCTGCCCAGCCTGAACCCAGCCCAAGGACTGTTAGTGTTTGTTTTGTTTAGCGAAGTGTGTTGATGTTTGCTTATTAGTGCATTTTAGTAGTGCACTCTATTGTGAATTCTATAATGTCTATTTTTATGTTTCTAACATATATCTTTTTAGGTGCACAATGTAGAAATGCAAGGTGAGAAAGAGCAAGCCGCTGATGACCACTGTGATTCAGAGAAAACTGCAGTCCGAACTACATTTGTGAAAGAGACAGCGTAGTCTAAATAACAAAGTTGGCTAGTCCACACTCTGCTGCAGGCCCTCTCATTTGCAGATGAAACAAGAAGCTGATTTAATCGTGTGTGTTCTGAAGAGCGTGTTCCTCATTTGTGCTTCTTTCTGCATGACCTTCCTGATCAGATGAGCATTTCAAAAGCACAAGGGGCAGAGGGTCACTACCAATACGATGTCTGAAAAAGCAAATTACCTTTCGGGAATATTTCTCCAGTAAATCAGCACCCAGTTTATTTTGATCTATTGGTAACTGTCTAACTTCTGGCCCAAACACCGTCTTTGATGTTGAGAGAGGGTTTGAAGTAAGAGTGATTCAAATATTACAGCTACGGGTTTGTACACACTGTAAGCAGGTCTTCTATGCAGGAATAATTTAGCATTTTTTAAACCATTTCGTTTGAAGCTAACTGTGTGCTTTCATTGGAAATCAATATTCGAACAAACAAACAGCCTAACATGGGTTGATCGTGACTAATAAATGATATCATTGTACGTTGGATATTACTGATATTTGCCTCCTAACTTTGTGTGACACAGCCTATTCTCTGATCTTGACTAAAGGCCGACAGTGTCAAAATCTTTCCCTCCCCACCTTCCATGCCAGAAATTAAGAAGTAAACGACACATGAAAGCTGTTTATATATAAATGACTTAATGAGCAAATCCTACACCTGACATTTAAATGAAAATATCTGAATCATTTACAGTTTTAGCTCATTAAATAGGTTATTATGTTTGGTTTCCATATTTAGTCTTTTATTGACCTTTTGACATGACAGAATTACGCTGACCCACCCTGTGACACAACCAGGCAATATCCATGAGACAATTCTCCAAAACCTCAGGGTATAAAAATTGGATATAAAAAAACACATTTTCAAACATTTTGAAAATTCTCACTTTCTATAAAGGCACACGGCAACTATGGTATGGCTAAGATTAGGAAAGAAAGGGCAAAACACATGCCAATCATGCTAATCAGGGGTGCTGAGTCCCAGAAGTTTACTGTGATTTCTGCTTCCCTAAGACCTCACTATAAAAACTAAATTTCAGTTCTCATCATTAAGACAGCCAATTACCAACCAACATCACATATATCCTTATAGATATTTGGTTAATTTCAGTCACTTCATGTTTCAATTTAACATGCACAACTTAAAAATCATGCTTATTCAGTCAAGACAAACTTTCCATATCATTTAGTATTTTCAAAGGTTTCATTTTTCACTTCACAAGCCCGGCAGGTTTAGATGAGTCTTTGAATTTAACCATTTCGCCCTCAGTCAGACTCTCAGAGATAAATTTACTGCCAGCCTTCCCACATATTGGATAAAATATGCATATAAATAGTCTTTGGTGTAGTGCTTTAAAACACTGTGTACTGCTGCCAACCTATAAACTTGCAGGAGAAGAGGTTTTTATGATGGTTCAGGGAGACACATGTCTAACAGATTAGCTCTTGACCCAGCATCTACCTCGGCCCAAGGAATTCAACTCTCTCTGACTTTTGATTTCCTCCGTGGGCACAAGAGTAGGTCAAGGGGAGGTGAGAGCAACAATGTGCACTTTCTTCAAACCCAGTTAAAGATATGTAATGTATACTCTAATTTAATTATTTTTCTTTTGACTAACTGATGAGGTACATCTGTTCATTGTCAGGTAAAACACACGATGTAAATACTGATGTTGCTGAATTAATGATGTAGTTCTCTGTGCATCCAGATGAGTTGATAATACCCCACTACACATTATAAATTGACCGACAGCGCTGACATCAGTGATCTGGAACTGGTAATGGTGTGTGGATAAGTTGCACATAAAAGCAGAATGAGGAAACACGCTGTCACAGCAGCCCGATCATTAGAACACCAAACAAGGAGATGCTCCGATGGACACTAATCATTCAAGATCAAATGCATTTCAATTAACCAATAACATCTGCTCGCACATCCATTCTGTTGATTTCGCCATATGTTTTGCAACCTTAAAGTAGCGATGTAGAGAGATGGATGAGTGATGATCTGTTGCCAAAATCAAGAAAACTAACAGAGAAGATTGAAATCCATGGATTCTGATGATTGTCTTGAACATATGTGACTGCGAAAAAAAAAAGATCCTCAAATGTGACTTTGAAAGGCTCAAACTTAACTGGGAATTAGCATGAAATTGCGTCTTTATCATTTTTGAACATACAGTTTGACAGGATTGGATGGCTGCCCAGTCATGGAGATACTTGGATGAGCTGATAATTCGCAATCTGCTTTCCCATATGGACACCCGGTGTTTTAAGAGTTTACCTTGTAGAGATGGGCTAAAAAAAACATTTTAACAAACAGAGAATTTCCACTCTGTGTATCAAAAGTTAAGGATACGATTTCAACACATGCCTCTCTCATGTAATAACAAGCAAATCAGATTCATTCATTTAAATAATTGCATTTGTCCCAAGTTAATTAGTATTTTTCGCTCAGAGAAAAAAAAAAACTGCTCTTATTAAGTGGGATAAACAGGGGCTGTCAGCACATCTTTACAAGTCTTATGTGTAGTACAAATAAGCGTGGCTGCTTGTAGGTGCCGTAGCTCCGAGAGGCTTTTCATCCATAGCTGAACAATTTTCTGCTCCTCTGGGATCCTTTGCATCAATTCAATTTATTTCAGTAAATGGACCAATTCATCAGGGAAATTTGGTATGTCATTTGTGTTTTTCATTAAGCGATACCTTCCTCCTCTATTTTCCCAAACACAAATGGATTAAAAACATTCTGTGCAGATATATTGCATCTACAGCACATCTGTATGAAATGTGATTGTGTGCCGACAGCATAAAAGAGAAGAGATGAGTGCATGTATGGAGGCATTGTAATAATTTGCATTATCAGGTATTTACTGCTCATTCACTGAGAGCTATTGATTGTTGAGTTAAGAGAGTAAACACATTTCCTGATATTGCAAGCTAATTGGTTTGACTTAAATTGGGTTTACATTTAATTTAATCAGATTCGAGATCAGCTTGAAATCCAGACTCAGGGAGCACACTTTGCTCCCCCCCAAAAAAAGAAGTTACATAATGGTGCTCCACATCGTTCCAGATGTCTGTGTGCGATACGCTCCTCCCTGCTGGCCCACACTGACAAGCCCATGTCATCCCTGTGACATTTCCAGAGCCTTCACATTTCATCAGGACGATAATTAATCACTGCCAAAACAATGTGGTGGCCTGGAACACCGGGGCTGCCACGGTGCTGAGGAGGGGAGAGAGCGCTGCCAGGGGCCTCATTGGCACACGGCAGGGATGCGATAGGCAAAGGCGTTGCCATGGAAAAGCCTCAGTAGCATCGGGGAACATCATCCCACTGTGACATCTGTTGGCATCACGGGCTGTAACTCTAACCTACGAGCCGGATCTAGACACTCAGGCTGCTCCACGTCTGCACAAATGATGGCAATAACCAGATGTGGAAAACCCTTTTCCACATACACTCATTAAGAAATCCTAAACTGTGACAAGAGGAGAGAGCTTGCAAGGATAAGGCTTATAAAAATATTCTAATATACCATTATTGTCATGTGAACCCTTGATACTTCAGGTTTCTAACTCCTGAATTCTACAACTCTTCTCCCTATGAAAGCATTTCCAAGAAATCCACATGCCACATCCAGTCTACTGATATTGTGTTGCAAGATTTAATGCTACTGCAGGTAAAGAATTGATAAAGTTATCCATGTTGCAGCTTGGAGGCGCTTGTGCTAAAGTCTCAAAAGTTGTAGAATCGAAGAAGAGGTTTTCTGTAAATGTAATTAGAATCACTTTTATTTTATGGAAATTACTGTGTTGAAACCAATGCAATTAACTTTTTCTATTTTTTTTTTTTCTTTCTTTCGGCAGCTAAGGTTAGTCACTCATAAAAAATCTGCACAGAATTCTAATACCATAACTTAACTAGATTTGGACTGAATTTTAGTCTAAAAAGTAAAAAAAAATGAATTAACATTATCAACAAAATGTGAAGAGGTTACAGTGTTGAAGTTACGGCCGAGCCCCTCTTGCACAGAACTAGCAAGGGACCTCGTGTGATTTAGAAATGTCTCAAATGTACTGACATTATTCCCAAGATATGATGATATCTTATATTTAGTATCTTAAATATTATTATATAGGCCTATGAAGGTTGATATATAATTTGCAAAGGCCTCCTTCTCCGGTGCCTGTGCAAATGCCTGTCTTCATACTGTGTAGCGCGATGAGCCTCCTGAATTTGCACCCAAAATGCTGTCAAAGCTTTCATTTATAATTGCCAACGCAGCCTCCATAATTCTTGTACCGGGAAAGAGGCAGAAAAAAAGAGGCAGGGAAAATACCACCCTAAAATCAGAGTTACCGATTCACACAGGATTTATAATATTATAACATGACCTCTGTGTTTAGGAAAATATGTAATTGTAATTCCACTTGTACCTTGAGGAGATATTGAGTCATAATAAGAATAATAAAAATACTCTTTATTAGAGTATTATTAATAAGTATTATTATTCAAATATCAATGAAAAGTGCATGTAGTCAACTACGAAAAATATATTGAGGAATTGTAGAGTGAATGAAGAAAAAGTAGAATGTGCCAAAAACAAAATACTCCAGCGAAGTACGTCCATATTGTGTAAATGTAAAGTACTCAAGTGCTCTGTCAGGGCAGTAAAATATAGTGTACAAGGCATGATAAGGAAACACAGCCTGCAGGCAGGAAATAAGGCTGAAAGAGAGCCAGATGTGGCCCAGAATTTCAGGGTGTATTAAGTGTAAGAGTAACCTACTTCAGGTCTGTCAGCTGTACACACACTATCTGAAACGTCAACATGAATATCAGCAATCTTGCTCTCGAGTGTCCTCATTATTTAACGAAAGTTACAGGTAATAATGTATAGTAATATACCATATTCTGCATTAAATTGATAGCAAAATCCATTTGGCTTTTGTTTTTGCCAAAGTTCACAGTTATCAGCGTGTCACCTTGTCACGGTAACCTTTTAACGTGTTGTTCTTGTGTGTTTGTGAGGGTGCTTTTCATCAGGGGACGGGAATGAAAATGGAGGTGCCATCGCTTGCCAGCTTTTAATGTTAATTGGCAGTGATTTGTGAAAAAATAAAAATGGCCTCAGTCCAGGACAAAGCTGCTTCAGACGACAGAGGTCTGTTGTCACAAAATAACCTTTGTAAAATAAAGGAAGGTTGAGGCAGCACGATGAATACTCTCTCCTACTTTGTGGTATTGATACAGCATACAGAATGAAAATCATAACCCCCCCCAAGAAAACCAAACAGGTGAGGTCAGATTATTATCAAAGCTGCTGAACCAGAAAGTTGATACAGTGTGCTGTATGTGCTCGAGGGGGAAGACACTGACAGTTCAAGGCCTTTGAGTCTGCAAGAAAACAGGGCGCTTGAAAGAAATGCATCTGCAAGCACTGGAATTATTAACATTTAGTTATGCTTACAAGACAGTATTAAATCAAAGTAAGCAAAAAAAAAAAAAAAAAAGGAGAGAGAAGCTGAAGCAGTGCCGTGTGGACGCTCACATCCGCACTTTTATTCACTCATTTACAATTCATGTCAAGTCACCAACCAACCCCAAGCTGCTGTTTGACCCGCTCTGCCTTTTGGGGAGGGAGAGATGGTGTCGGAGGAAGAAGAAAAAGAACAAAGGAACCTCTGGGCCAATGCACATCTTCTGTCTCAATTTCACACGGAGCTGATCTTCAAGCAGACTGTCTGTAACAGGTTTTTGACATCATTGAAAAACAGGTTTTAAAGTCATCTAAAAAGAGGTGGATAATGATACAATTAACTGCGTTGTTTTATCATTAATCTGTGAGGCTTTGCTTCCAGGATGAACACCAGTATCAGTTGATAATGATCAGTAAGCTACAGAAAAGCAAGTGGAGATATTTCTGTCACAAATATCATCGGTTTAATCAAAGGCCTGTACAATCTACGCTTACGTTTACCTGACAAGGCCTTCTAGTGGCCATCTGAAATACTACTTTGTGTTTCAGCAAAGTAGCGTCAACTAACTTCTGGGCTTAGTTCAGTGAACTAAAGCCAAGAGTAGACAAGTTTTCCTGGAACCAGAAATACTTATTTTAACCAATAACAAAAGAAAGCACAGAAAGAAAGTGTCGGTGTGGAGGAGGAAGCTGCTGCAGCAAGCAGCTTCCGATTGAGTGTACCAGTGAGAAGTGTTCAGTTGAAACGGCCGTGCTGCACACCTGCGTGCTATAAGTCATCTGATAGCCACACAGCTGCTGAACGAGCAAATGATTGTGCAGCATGAATGACACAGCTGACGTCAATTAAGTAATGCAAGCACAATTTCAGTGCTCTGCCTGAACTAATGGCGTTTTCTTTTTGACATACTAAACAGTAGATTAGCTGACATTGACCATCAATGTGATGCAATACACACTTTATTTTTCAATGCTCTGATCACTGATTCTCCAGTTTATCAACATTATTTTTTCCTGTGTGTCCTATGCTTGCTTTGATATGCAGTCGACATTTCACTGGCTATATAGCTCTGCCGCGTTACAACAGAATCAAATCCACAAGCTCTGTGTAGCTTGTGTAACCAGCCTGCCTTGATTTTCTGGAAAGCTGCTGGTAGTATGTACAGTGGAAGCTGAGAAATTGAGTCAGTCAGACAGTCTATTCCTCTAATCCGTCAAGGCAGTCCGCCGATCTGATGGATGAGAATTGAAAGGCAAATCAATAGAGATCACAGCCTAAATGAAGAGTGATTTTAATTGACTTACTGTTATTGACGTGTGCTTCCCTCAGCTCCTTGGACTTGCTCCGGGGTCACACGAGGGCCTGCGCTGTGGCTCCAGCAAGTGAAAATTAGCTGATACTCAGCTGCTCGCTGAATGACATGACGACTAACGAGGGGTGACAATAGCAATTCAGATACATGTTTATCAGGGGCATTTTGTTATGTCCACGTCTGCCTGTGGTAAGTCTATTTTCAGTGGATGCTAAGAGATTGATGAACACACTTGGGATGACAAAGAGTCCGATTCTCACAAATCAAAATGTGCATTCTGAGTGACTTTTAAGTATGCTTCTTCTGTCTGCCTGTAAAAAAAAAGGAGAACATCATCCACAACAGCAAATACTTTAAAGGAAGCAGACATAGAAATATGTTGTTTCGATTGAAATTTTGTGTAATATTAATCAAGGTAGAAGCTGGGAAAAGATAAAAAGTCCTAATGTGGTTTTATGAAATTGTTGGAGATGGCTTTGCCAGTCAAAGTTTCTCACGGATTCTTATAAATTCTCGAAATGTGCTGATGAAATCTCTTTTGCGTAAAGAGGAGCAGTGCCTCCAGACTTAACACAAGAAGGAGAGAAGATATAGAGTTACTGTCTGATACTGCTGTATATGTTGTAAAACTCATGGGGTAGTATATAGATTTACTAATGCTAATGTTTATGAAACTGTATCTCAACTATTGCAGTCTGCTGGAGAAACTAAATGTATTTAGAAATTAGCATATTCTTGCTAAACTATGCGGACTTTCACTCAACAGTGTAAGTGACCGTTGTAACATTAGATGTAACTGGCATCTATTTTTTCGTATTTTCGTTTTAAACATAATGACTCATTAGCCTTAAATTGTGCATATTTCCTACATTCACAAAAATGAAAAGATGAATTTCTCACACATTTTGTGATATATATATATATGTACGGATATACATATCCAAATAGAGAGAGATAGAGTGTCATGATCCCCCGTCTTCTGTAAAATATGCAAATGCTGCACATGATTATGAAATAAGACCTGGAACATGGCCTTCCAACTTTTGATACACGCACAGTCAGCAGCAGGGAACGGCTGTAAGATTAACACGGAGGACCCCTATCCTTGTTGCGTTAGGGCTGCTTGAACAGGCTGTTTTAATAATGCATACTCTCTCATGCATATTTTCCACGCTGTGTCAAGTACAGTGGAATTAAACAAGTTCATCATCTAAAAAATGACATGTTCCATATCAGCCTTTTTCACTGAGTGCCCAACGAGTGGTGAGCTCACTTTTCGCCTATCATGAAGACGCTGAAATAAGATGGCTATCAGCAGTCGGTGAGAATTTCTAATATATATGCAGAGCTTAATAACTAAGGAACGGCTTTGATGCAGGGGGAGTTTTTAGTGGTGGGAAAGTGGTCCTCTGAGGCTAAAGGGGATGAATTAGTGTTCAGATCGACACACAACTGTCCTCATTATTAAAGTGACACAAGCACACCAAAATGAATTATACAGTTACATGATTTGCATTTTATCAATTTAAGTAGGACCATTCCTTTAAATAGTATCACATCTACTGCACTGACACATATACTGTTGTTATCTGACAAAGAAGAAAAATGGAGGTGTATTTTCAGTTACTATGCGTTTTGGGATTTTTAAAAAAAAAAATCCGTAAATCATGTTGTACTAATTCTTATCAAAGAATCATGGTGCTGAGAAATGTTTGTTGTGACCACAGCAGCAGGCTCACCCATAGCCTACTTTATGAACTACAAGCTAGAACCAGACAGGAAGAGGTTGAGGAAGAGCCATAGATGTTTGTTTCCGGCTGCTGGTGTTAGCGTTAGCTCGTATAGCCATAGACTCATTGGTAACGCTAGCGACTGCTACAACCCAGTGTTTCCGTTATATACATTTGGCAACAGCGGCCCTCGAGCCTCATTTTCCCAGGAGATTGCAACCCGGTAGCAGACAGAATGGCAAAGAGGAAGCCAGGCTTAAAGGTGTCATTATTCTAAAGCTTTGTTGATTGTGCAATCAGCATTTATATCATGATGATAAATTAAAGCAAAAAATGGAACTATTGCCACTTCAAATCCTATTGAAATAAAGTAGTTTACAATATAGTAGAATAGTCTTCAGTTGTAAGATGCTCGTATTTTGAATATTGATTATGAATCTTTGATTTTCAAATGAATTTTATGTACCAAACATGACAATCCTTATTCTATTCGAGAGAAATTAGAGATTAGATTAGAGGAACATCTGAATAATAATAACGAGATCAACTTGTTTATTTCTTCCTCTCTGCAAGACAGAGACTCATCCAACTGAATCGTTTACAAACCATAAATTGAACACTCAGACTCCCCCTCACATTCTCTGTCCAAATATAGAAAGCCTGGTAACAGAATGGCACTTCAGTTAAATGAAGTTCTCAGCAATAGGCTTGAACTCAGTCCAAAGGTGGAACCAATAATCTCTCATGTCTGAGTGAGAACTGGTGTTTCTTTGTGTGCATGTACGTGAAAAAGAGAGAGGAAGACTGATCTTCCTACAGGATCAGTACTATTGTTAAACCTCCTAAATCACCTGCAGTGAGCGGAGCAGAACAGAGCAGGCTGATGCTGCAAGATTTCTTATTTCATTTTTAATACCTCCAGATCGGATCCATCGAGGATTGTGTTGCTGTAATCCCTTGGCTCGATATCCCCCATGTTCAATATGTTAATGTTTCCCACCAAATGGATCATTCGTCAGACAGACTTGGCAGATGGGCTTGCAACCGTTTCAGAAAAGACAGATGTATCAACAACCCTTTTTAAAATCTCTGTGTGCCTTTCAACACTAGACTCACCATCGATACAACAATAAATCTGTATATTTGTGTATCGGAAAAACAGAGAATGCATTATAAGCAGGACCAGTGAGTTACCCCAGATTTTTCCGGGCGTATAAAAGATGGTGCACAGCGGAGGATGAACATTACATTGTCACCACCCAGAAGACCGAACATAAAAGAAGCTTTTGTATGTTTGAATTGCCAGAATCATTTCTCAACACATTATTTTTTTCAGCCAGATAATGATCTATTTCTCAGTTCCACAGTGTCCTACTTAGCCTACTTATCTAAGTTGGAAAGAAAAATAATCACTTGATGTGGATGCTTCTTAGCCTTGCTAATGCTGCTCTGTCCTTGATTATTATCCTTATTATTTAATAGCTTAAGGCTAAATGTCTTAAGGATGAGATCATTATTGCATTTCTATAAATTAGTGCTGTATTGAGCAAAGGCAACGCTGTGCATTTGTTGACTTGAATAAAGTGCGAAGAAAATGGTGAAGAAAGAGCAGAGGGCGAAATCCACCTGATTATCACATTGATGTTTTCAAAGACAAGAAGGTGGTTCTCTACATTGTGATTCAGGCCTCGGCATCTCAGTATTGAGTTGCCTATGAGCTATGATGATGCTTTTGTATGCAACACATGATTTATTACTGTACCTTCTGTTATACCATCAGATCCTTCGAAGACAGCATGCTGTCTCTCTTCAGCAAAACTCAAACTGCTTTTCTTCAGTTTTTTTCTATTAATCAACTGTTTTAAACGATGAGTCTGATTAATTTGTAGGCTATTTTCTACCTGCAGCATGCTGGCAATGTGCGATTGTATCATCTTGATGCACTCATCCATTTATTCATGTCATTAATACTCAAAAACAAAGATTCAGGAAGCTGTTTATTGCACAATCTACATCAATTTGTATTGTCAGATGTGTACAATATTTCACATATGCGTAAATGTCAAGAAAAAAATCCCACAAAGCAAGATGATGTTTACTGTTTCTATTGAAGTCAGACTGGAGACGCATTCTATGCCTGCTGGCAAACGGAGATGGCCCCCACAGCTGACTTTGAAAGTTGACAGTAATATTGAACGAGCTCAACATCAAAGCTGATTGCCTCATGCCTTTTTATCTGAAGTTTCAGCCTGACCGATGATGAGGCTTTGTTTGTGGTGCAGACGTTTAGACTTTATAGTTTACGCTGAGGGAGCGATGTAAACAGGAATACATTTGAATGTATTTAGATTGAAAGAAAACACTTATAAAGTGTACTGTATGTGTGCTGACCCACAGACATCTGCGGATAGACTACCACAATGCGCTTCTCTGTCGAATGTTCCTAGGATGAAAATTAAAGCTGCGTAGAGTGTTCCAACTAGCCGCTCTCAGAAAAAAAGCTTTCATACGCTCAGACTGACAGGCTTTTGATGTAAGTAGCAGAGTCTGAGATTAGGCTCGGAGGTTATCAGGCTGGCCTTTAGAGAAAGAGAAGAGGAGGAGAGAGGAAGACTGGGAGGAAAATAAATGTGCGAGTGTCAGGGGGGGGTGTACCTGATATTTTTAAAGATGATATCCTTTGAGATATGTAGGTTATAAAAAGCTTCTCTGACACAAATATCGAAAGAAACAATCAAACACTTTGTGTTAAAAGCTCTCATTAGTATTCTCGCAAGCTGCTTCCCCTGATACAGACGATATATCGAGAGACAGAGAGAGTCCGAGCATCTCAGAAGCATCATTCTCTGAGAGATAACACTCATGTGCTCAAGTCCTCCATTCCATTCTCACCACATGTGCAGAGGGAAATGTCATATTGTTCATTCTTTGACCGTTGTAATAGCCAATAATTTAACAAATAAAAACTATATTATGTGGTATTTGTGAAGCTTTTGATAATATCACACGGTCTTCCTCGGCTGATGGCGTTTGCCCCAATAGTCATGAAATTCCAGATTTTCCTTTCACCGAGGAAGATCATGTAATCCGATCAAAAGCTCCAAAACAGCTTCAAAACCGACTTTGTGGTGAAATTGTTTTGCATGCTACTGTTTGCAAAGTCAAAACTAAGTGCTAATTCAAACTTTTACACCAACATGAATGAGAAGCGCTGCAGTTGTTGGCAGATTCTATCTAGTTTAACTGTAAAACTTGAAAAAATAAAAACTGTAGCCTATTTTTTCAAATGATGTTTTAGGTTATTCCCAAAAATCATGAATAGGCTTTAATAGTTATGTTGTTTTCTAATAGTATTAGTAAAATAAATAGTAAAAGTTGTTTTTTCCCCTCATTTGGGGGACAACTATAGATGGATGGCATTCGGCGAGCCATTGACACCATTGTCATGCCTGGTAATCTGGTAACAAATTGCTTCTGATCCCAAATTACATGTTAAAAGTATTTTACCCTGCCCCCCCGATACCACATCTGTCACAAAAACACATCATTTGAATATGTAAATACATGGAACAAACTAAATTAACTTTATGGCAGCCTTCAAGCTCAAACATTATTCTTTCATTCATTTGGAAATATTACATTCTAATCACAATATGACCACTAATTTATCTGCCATTCATCATCTCAAATGGAATACATAATTATCTTCAAAAGGCATACGTGGAAGACTGCTAAAATCTTGAAGTAGGGGTCAAATCAGACTTCCAAGGAACATATAGTATCTTATTTGATTATGCAGCTCCACAATGAAATAATTGAATGAAAATGCCAATAGGAAACCAAGGCTTACGTTGGCCCGCAGCAGGCTTTGACCAATCAAGCCTAAAAGCATTACTACAACAATTTTTTTATAAATGATTTAGCTTTTTCTGTAGGTCAAGCGTTTTTTTATTTTTTCATGCTATCGGACTTTAAGCCACTAGAGCAATGAAGCAGAAACAAAACTTTCAAATCAATCTTTAATGTATTTTTTTACATTCTTTAGCCGACACACGGCACCGATTTGAGGTTACTCCCTTTGCTACAGGATCAAAAGGAATGCTTTCACATTGTCCAGCCTGTGCTTATCACCCATCCATCTTTCCCAGATAGAATGAAGGAATAAAACATCTTTCAAAGTTTGGATTTTTTATTTCCCTTGTCTTGGCATCTCTATTTAGTGACAGGAACACGATTGGGAGAGCAGCCGTCTGACTCTCTGACTGGAGGACACCCATATGCTGCTGTCATGTTCTCGGCTAATTAGGATTAATGGCAGCCATGACACCGCCTTACTCCATAGCCTCATAGAACCACTCTTAGGATCCCACTTAACTTTCAGCCATGTCTCTTTACCCATACAAAAATCTCCTGTGTGGAGTCTGGTGGAGATTTCTAGACAGCTTTCTTTCAAGACCAACACTTTGTGGTTTCTCAGACCTTCAGTCAGCGTTTGATGTTTCATCAAGGTTTCCTGACGCCTGACGGTTTAAAAAGCTTCATACATTTCTTCTGAAATCAACAGAAGTTCTGGGCGTTGATACTGATGTGTGTTGAGTGCAGTGTTTGTTTAACTTTGATCGCATGGGGCACGACTCTCTGGCTTCTCGATAATTAATGAGGTGGCATTACTGAGCTGCGTTCTCTGAAGGACAAATTAGAAAGCACAGGTTGAACGAGCGAATACAAACACTCTGTGTGAGAGCAGATGTGATGAGGAAAACCAGAGGCATTAATTGCCGATTACTTCTTCGCTAAGACCCTCAGATTCCATTAGCTTTACCCTTGAATCTCAAACAAAACACTAATACCTGGCATTTGTGTGGATGAGATTTTCTCTCACACCAATTTGCAGTAAAGGCCTTTGTGTCCTTAGATGTAGCTCATGAAAGGTGTGCTAGTGCAGCTTACCCTGTGAAATTAATTAAAGTAAACTCAAGGCTTTCAGAGTTGAAACCTGACACCTTCTCAGCGCTCTTTTTTATATTTCTGTAATACTCTGTCACCTTTACCTCTAGGTGTCAGAAAAACAAATTAATTTGTTTAAGGCTAAACCTGAATTAAATGATTGTTTAAATGTTTAACATCATCTTATAAGTTGTTTTGGCTAACGTGTTAGCGAAAAGCTAATTACACATACAGGGCTGTTGAACCATTACAATTAGTTGAAATACTACAAACGACCCCTTTCAGATAGTCTGTTGATCCATTGTTAAGATAGAAATATTGATTGGTACAGCTTTAATAACTGGACTTCAAGTGAGTGTTGGAAAAAGCACAGTTCACTCTGTGGTCAGTGTAAAGAGTAAAGACACACATTGCTTGATAACAATTTAGATGAGCATGCAAGTGCCTGAGCCTGAGCAGAGACTGATGTTAGCTTATTGAATGGAAATTGATGTGATCCAAAGGATAATCACCAGAAGAAGAAACACTTCGTGATTTGGTTACCAGATGACAAAAACAAATTTAATGGACGGCCTGATTAATGGTTATAAATGCTCGTGCAGGCGGCAACAGTCCAAGTTAGTTAATCTTGAGGCAGAGAGGAATGGGTAGTCTGCAATAAAATTATGCACACCGGTGGTTTCAGTTCGGAGGGAATGTTTCCTTTACATTTCCATTTTTATTGCTGTCCATTCCAGGTCATTTCGTGCGCAAAGCAACATCAAGCCGAAACTAATTTGTTGGCAGCTGTTACACATTCTCAACATTTCCATTAGCAACCGAACCCATCCAAGTAATGAAATATTGTTCAAAGCAAAATCTATTTCCAAACCGTTTTATTTAGTTTCACAACCCTCAGGATTTTCACCAGCAATGCTGTAATATAAAAATCATCATTCAGCATTAAAGATGACATCCGACTACTTTTGTATATATTTCTTCAAGAATCAGTGACTTGAAAAATGCTGAAAGAAACACAGGAACCTAAAACAAGCAAACGGGTAGCCCAAAAGTCCTATTAAAACATTTATTCTGTCCTCTTTACTTAACAGATATATATCCTTTGCAGAAAGCCAAAGTCCCAACTGATGAATAACTATAAATATTCAAGTAGTGAAACTGCTTTTTATCTTTAAATGAGAAATGGGTGGCATGACCTGGGTGAGTCATTTCTTCTAAGAGACAGAGAGATAAGTCTTTCGCAGTTCAAACGCTGAAAGCTTGTGTCCTTCCCTCTGGCAGAGGTGAAGTGAGAAAACAAAATCGGAGGGAGAGGACGGGGACGGGACGGTTGAGTCTGGGAGGGTTCGCCCTGGTGTCGGATTGCACAGTAAATGTGCTGGAGGTTATTCACATTTGATCAATATTACGTGTTCTGGTGCTGATGATGCATTTCTGAGCAAGAGAAAAGGAAGTTCTGTGCTGTGAATGAATGCGCATGATGAGGAAATGCTGTTTGTATGAATGTACAAATGTGAAACACACGCATGCAAACACACATGTGTGTACCTCGTGCACGAACACACCAAGTACCTTTCTTTTTTTCACACATACACACAAATCCTGGCATCCTAACACACAATGACACACACGCACAAGATAGGCTGACATTGTATATTTGTATTAACGTGTTGACATACACTACACCTTTTATTTGGCCTTTCAGGCTCTGTGAACTCCCACTAACGGAAAATTCAAATGACAGTCGATTAAAAAATTTGATGGGCTTAAACTTGCTTGTATGAAATTAAGAGCGAGTCTATTGCCTCCACATCAATATGGTGACGGCTGAGCTGGAATCTCGCAGCTAACGGTGCCAACAGCCCTAGCAGCAGCAATGTTGCAGACAATACTAACAGGGTTCACCAGGAACTGGTGCTAGACTTCCGCGACGACTCCTTCAGTTGAGACGGCATTATCAGCTGTATGATAACACGTGCAGAGCAGCAGCCGTGAGCTAACCAGTGGGGCACGCAAACATGCACTAACACACGCCTGCAGCTGGCCCAGCAATGTGAACAAAGCACAGTGAAGCTCGGATCACAACACACACACAGAGAGAGAGCGACTTCATTCTCTGCTCAGGTAGACATTTCTCCACTATAGCCACTTGTTGAACTGGCCTATCCTAAATTACTAAGAGAACATATATTTTAGTGCATTTTATCCAAAGCATCCAAATTAACATTTAAATACACAATATAGACTAAGAAAAGTTTCCCTCTCTAAAAAAGTAAAAGGCAACATTTATCACTTATTACGTCTCTAACGTGTGTGTGTGTGTGTGTGTGTGTGTGTGTGTGTGTGTTTGAGTATTTGAGAAACCAAAAGTAAAAAAAATGTTTTCGGTCAATCTCTCTCCCTGCAATCAACTTAAACAAATAATAATGCAGCTCTTTCAAACAAGATGGCGTTTCCTTAAATAGAATTAAAATGTCAGTTTTCTAAATTAATGGACGTATCGTCTTACAATCAACAGCAAAAAAATAGCCCAAAATGCTAGATATTTCTTTACATGATGTGAGAATTACACCTGCATGTGCCACTTGTAATAAATGCAAGCTGTCGTGGTTAAATAATTAGCTATCTTGACAGTAGAAATGTTTTACAAAAAGATTTTAAAAGTGTCACAATCCACAAGACGGGCTAGTCACCTTCCACAGCATGATAGCCTAACATATCTGTTTGAGCCCAACCAGTTGAAAACCGTTAAAGGCAAACAGTACTAACTTCTGTAATTACAACGCCCAGCCATAATTACTTTGTCCCATACAAATTGATATCCTGGCGCTGTCCCGCTCTAAGCTTTTCTATACTCTTTATTGCTCTATTTCCTCCCCCCTGACATTTTGTTAATCATTGTACACCATTTTGTTCAATAAATCGTGATTAAAGAGGGGAAATAATGCTCTCCCCTCTCATGGTTGAGGGTGTATTTGTGCAGTTGACTCCTCTCTCATAACTGTGTGCAAACCATTACTTTGAATATTCTTTACTTTGACAAAGAAAAACAAAAAGGTGAATGGTCCAACACAGCTCATTAGCTGCAAATGCTTCCTCCATCTTGTACAGCGACTCTCCGGTCCCTGCAAAAGTGAACACTGTCAAGACAGCTTTTTATTGGTCACAGTGCGGATTTGCAGGTCAAATCTCACCAAAATTGAACTTAACTGTGTACTACTGTTTACTTTATCCCCACATCCACTAATCATGGCGATTCTATTGGAATGAAATGATTTCTGTGCTGGTGTGACTTTAATTCCTACAATGTCTGTCCGGCTCTATGCATCTAACACATGAAAGATCTTCACACACCCACACACACACACATGCACGACTACTACTCACTCTGTCGAGAACACACACCCATTAGCTGATGGTTGTCCAACTTTGATTGGAGCCTGCACATCCACACAAACACACTCTCACATACACACACACACACACACATACTGACCGATTGGCTGGTCAGCTCCGCATATTTTACATCAAGTGTACACTCAGTATTACACAGAAACAGAGGAGACCCTCGCTCCTCATCCCGGCCTCAGTCACATATGCCTCTCGTCGTCGTCAGTCTCTGTGTGACTCCCCTGAGTCGGTTGCCAGGCAACCGTTGTGCATTAATATGTGCTGGAGAAAGGGAGCAGGGGATACCTCTCGAAAGCAACCACGACAGCGTCAGTGTGAGGCGACGGGTTCCTTCACCGCACCCCCCTCCCCTGTCTCTCTCTCTCTCTCTCTCTCTCTCTCTCTCTCTCTCTCTCTCTTACAGCCGTCCAGCTTTCACGCTCTGCTCAGTTAGTTAGAGATAGACGCTCAGCCACTGGAGCGCAAGAAAAGGTATGTTAGGTTACACATCATGTTGGCTAGAGCAAGCAGGGGCTTCCACCACTTCAGCAGGGGTGCCTTTTTTCCATTTTTTTTTTATTTCAGCATGAAATATTTCAAAGCCAAGACATCAGCTAAACATGTTTTACATTGCTGAGCAGTATAAAAGTTTGATAGAGGAGATGAGCCTTTAGTAAGGCTTGACAAGTGCGTCTTGGCAGAAGAAGCAAGTCTGAAATCTCTCTTTTTTCAAAAAAAAGCTTTGCGGAATAAAGACAAAAGAAGATGGAAATGTTCACATGAAACAGCTTTGTTACCCTCCCACCCCCATCTGCCCATCAACTGACTTCATTCTTCAACTTGACATCATCCTTCCTCAGAGACGAGAAGAAGAAAGGGAGAAGAGAGAAGCAGAGGTGGGGAGGCAAACAAAACAGAGAGAGGAGGAAGAGCCGAGGCGAGGTGGGCAGCACAGTTTTCAGCTCTCACAAGACTGAGGAGGAGAAAGTGACGGCAGCTAGAACTTGGCCACTAGTGAGATGAAATTCGGGGAGGAGACGCTGGAGCGCTGCAGGGTACGACATCCAACGAGAGCCCTAAAATTGGACCGCCTGGAAGACGAGCCTGCCCTCTCTGGATCCTGTGCCCCTCCACAGCCCAAGGATGAGAGGGGTCGACTTTCACCTTAGTTGCCAGGGATGTCTGTGCACTACGGAAAGGCGTCCCCCTCCAGCATGTCAGATGTTATGTTATTCCTGATGCTTTGCAAGGTAGGTCTATACTGTCATCCCACATCCAGAGTTTTTTTTCTTTTTCTTTATTATGCCCATTATCATGTGCAGAGCAGCTGTAAACTGTCAACAAATACTCTTTTTAAATGCCATGAATTTATTATGCATCGTGATATATTCTTCATAAATGTGGGATATTTTCAGGCTCAGTTGTTTTTGTATGAATCATTGACTAAGGCAGCAGAGACACCCTGAATCAAACCATTCTCTTTTTGTTGTTCCTGTTTTACTCTTACTAGATTAGCTGTGTTTGTCCAGAAAAAAAACATCCACATGACCCTCTGGGAGTTGCTCCTCATGCATGTTGCTAACAGGTTTAATTGCTTATTATGTAGCAGCAGGACAATCTTAAATGTCGCTTGTTAGCTTTTTGTATATGGGACAATGCATTTGTGACTCAACCAGTCCTTTGTTCGAATGAAATATAGTTGAACTGAATTCCAAACAAAGCTTCTGCTAACCTGGTTTTGAACGGACTTACTACACTCTCCTCATATGGAACATATACACAGGATCTTTTTTTTTTTTGCAATACGATGTAAACATTCGTTTTGTCAAATATAAATTCCATGTTCAATTCAAACTGCATGTCTAAACTTTTCTGTAAGGTCTTTAGCAGGATCGTTTTGATCAAAGTTCTCTGCAAATGCAATTTTTGTCCCATCCAAAATAGATCTGTCACTTCCGTCTCACTCACAGAACAATGAGTACAGGTTATGGAAAATGGGTCACACTCACTATTGGCAGAATCTCATCCGATTCCACAACAAAGCTGTGAAATCTTGTGATTTCTTCTCTTTGTCTTATTCTTTTTTTGATTCCTCTAAATATATGCATTGTTACTACACCATATGTTTGTGTGTTTGTGATTGTTTGGTTGTCAGCGTGTGATGGCCGCCAACCTGTGTATGTGTGTGTGTGTACACACACTCGGGAGGGAGCTGTTTGCTTATATTCCATTTTATAACAATGCCAAAAGCGACTCCTGCCTGTCATACTCTGTTAGCATCTGCATGTCGTTTGACATGCTCAGGATTATTCAAGTGGCAAAAGGTTTTACTCTCCACTGATCTGATCTGAGGACGTTAGCTTCTGTTAGGTGTAGCAGGAGTGTCTGGATTTGTTGTCCCAGGTAAGGTCTGTTTGTCTGCTGTTTTTATACAAATACGCTTCTGGCTGTTGCTGTACAAGCGAAGAACCAGGTGTGAGCTCGCCTTGTCAGGGAAAAAAATCTCAAGGAGATGCTGCATGTATCACAGTTGGATCAGGAAGACGGGAAAGTTAAGACGTAGTAGAAGTGTTGGAATGGTTGAAAATGAGCTCTTGAGTGACAACCAGGATCAGTACTGAGATAACTAAATCCACACAGTCAAATTACTCATCAATAAGAGGTGGATAAGTGGAGACTGTGTACTGTATCTTGACTGGATTAATAATCCTTTCAATTGATATGCCACACTGTATGTGAGTACATTTCTGTGACTTTCATTTTCAGCTTGTCCCGAGTGTAAAACAGACAGGGAGTCATTATGGGCGGTTAACGATTGTGGCACATTGCAGGATGCCAGCAATGGCTGCCACTTGAAAACGCTCTCTGTTGAACACTGGAGACGTTGGTTGAAGAGGCACTGGAAGGCGTCCAGAAGGTTTGCTGTGTGACGCACAGCTGTACTCTGTGGTAAAGCTGTCTTCTCGGCACTCAGGTTTTGGCAGAGCCTGGACCCTCCTACTCCACCATCCTTCCTCCCTCTCCTCATAATAATAATACAAACATACTCCATAAAGGTCCAAATCCTTCTTCAAGTATTATCAGTAATATGTAGCTATTAAATCAAAAGTAAAAGTGCTTGTTCTGCATTAAAACGTCCCCTGCGACATATATATTATACGGTATACGACATTATTGGATCATTAATACGGATGCATCAATGTGTAAGGAGCATCTTAATGTTGTAGCTGGTCAAGTTGAAGCCAGTTTTAACTACTTTGTATACAGTTAGGGAGTTTAGTCCAGTGGTTGCCAACCTACACAGTCTCGAGATAAATCTGATGCATCACGAGATGATTAATGAGAGGAAAAAACATAATTTTTCATACTCATTTCTCTGTCTTTGTTTTTTTACAAAAAAGAACAATAATTGAAATTAAACAATTTAAAACGTTTAGAGGGAAAATGTGTCCTCTGAAGCATGACAAGGGACCCCGACTTGACATTGTTGTTCTGTAGGTCCCAAGACAAAGAGGTTGAGAAGCACTGGCTTTATCTTGAACAACATATTCTATACGCTCATCATTGTTGTTTTATGCAAACTCTTGAAAAGTAACCTGTAACCATAGATTTCAGGTAAGTTTAGCGGAGCAGAGGGATAAAGTGGTCAAAATGGAAATACTCAAGTAAAGTACAAGTACCTGTACATAAGCAGAGTACTTAGTTCAGTAAATGTACTTAGTTATTTTCCATCTCCCTCCACATCCTCAGGCACATTCCCCCCCCCCCCCTTGTTTTTTTGCTGAGCGCTTGTTTATATCAGCAGCGAGCAGGCGTCTTCATGCATGAGGGCACATCCAGCTCGCCACACAAAGATCTCCATTCATGTTGAGGGAAACCCCGTTTATAGTGCTCCCCAGGAGAGGCAAACAAAGCCCATTGTTACAGATCAGAGGAGGAGGGCACACTTCAACACAGAAACACAACCTGATGGGGTTTTTATGTGCGTCAATAGTACAATGCATGCCGATGATTGGACATTGCTATCAATCACAGTCACCGTGTGGGATGTTAGCCTTTCAGTGAGGACAATCAGTTTCATGCTCTTAACCTTATATAAACAGGCCTGAACAAACGGCCTTTGACTCCAACATTATATTTTATATAAACTTATAGGAATCCATAAAAGTAAGCCATTGCTGGTCCTTTTATAGTTGACTTGAATTTTCTAGGATTCCTTTGTTAAACTTGATGCAGCAATAACCTTGTGTTGAGCTTATTGAAATGATTGACTTCGTATTGTGATCAGATTCTCCCTCTTTCTTAATTCATCTAAACCAGACAACACCTAAACTTTGATGTACAAAAACTGATTTGTCAAACTGTCCAAGAATCAGTAAGTCAAAAGAACGAAGCTGTATTGGCGACGTAAAAATCTCCACTTTGGCAGAGCCCCTTCAAAAGGTTACATCAATTTCAATTATTGCAAAGGATGGCCTGCACATGAGCCTTAATGAAGTGGGCTTTGCAAAGGTTAATTACTGTAAACAACTGTGTGAAGTTAGATTCATCACCAGTAAAAATAAATAATTCATGTTTTCTTTTACTTCAATTTGTGGTCATGTGAGTGGACAAGATCACATTTTCTAATGGATGATTCCTCTTCAGGTGTGTAAACAGAAAGCAATACAGATGCCAAAGAAAACAAATGGTGAATATGATTGGACTTGTCATTTTAGCAGGGTGTTCTAGCTGAGAAGTGTCACTACATAATAACATTAAACGATAGTGCAGATTTGTTTTTATTATTGCAAGTCAGTACATCAGCCCAAAAGGTACAGTTCCTGGTAAAATATTTATTTTTAGTCTACATTAGCTTACATGCCTTACTGCTATTCAGCGTATAAAACCCATTGACCCGCAAAAAGAGCGCTTTCCTCCTGAGAGGTATTTGGATGCCAACTTGCACAAACTGCTGCGCCTGAGGGCTGAAAACATACAGCTCGTTTCTAATAATCCACACCGGGCTACACCAATCAATACACACACACGCACACACTGCTGAAAACTCACACATGCGAGCTGGGCACACTCAGAAGTTGTATGTGATCACAGCAGTTGAAGAAGTAACACAGCTAAAATTCAAGAGAGTCTAGTGCAGGAATTTCTGCTGTTCATATACATGTAAACCTGTAGTATTTGTGTCTCAGGAGCTGCATTTACACTGATTATTTATAAAGTGTATAACCCTGTGAATGCAAATTGATTCCATCGTGTGTGTGTATGTGGCCTGTATATATAGGACACCTCTTCTGTCCAAAGGTTGAACATTTTAGTTCAACTGAATTTTACATACAAACCAAGACATGTCTTAAAGTATGACATGGAATTACAACACATGAACTTCCTTTTTGAAGCATTTTTTTCTGTTTTTCACAGACAAACACAAGCTTTCTCTGAACTTGGCAAAAGGCAACAAGCATCATACACCCCTGCTGTTTTCATCCCAAGCACTGACTCCTAGGTCTGTTAATTTGTTCCCTGGGCCAGAACAGTTTACCACATATTTTCTTGCATTATGGATAAAGCAGTTATAAAATAAAAATAATCCATTTGTGACACTAAAACCACAGTAAACTGGTATTTTTAGGCCATTTTCCATGCACTTAATGTAGTCCGTTTAAAGTTCAAAGTATTTTCTTGAAACACATATAAACATACTGATGAAGGAAGAAAAAATATCCCTTAACTACTTTTACAATATTGTATTGCCTCACTAACACATTTTTTTTTTTGTTTAATTGGCGTTATCGCTGTTCACATACACTGTGCAAAGACCATCATCAAAAGTACGGAAGTTAATCAATTATAGCAACTAACTCACGGACTGTTTCTCTTTTCTCTCTTATCTCCTCGCTCCAGATTAGTCTAAGACGAAAACTGCAGACTTTTCCAGGGAAAATGGTAAACACTCTCTACAGTGATGAGGAAAAGGGAATCCAAGACAAGGAAAATAAGGAGGAGAGCATCTTGGCCTTGTTGGGCATCATTGGGACCATTCTCAACTTGGTAGTCATCATCTTTGTCTACATCTACACCACCTTGTAGGTCTCCAACTCTTGCTGTACTTCATCAGCGGGCAGATCAGAGCTCATCTGCGTTGCTGTCGTTGCAGCTACGTTATGTTGACTGATTTGGAGATGAAGACGGGAGGAGCAAGGAATAGGCCGAACTTCCCCAGTGGTGAACTGAATCTACGACGATGTGATCGTCACATGGCATCCATCCTGCATAACTCCAAACAATTAAGACGATGGGAAACTGGGTCGTTCCTCTTCTCCTTACAGGTAGAGTTATCCAGAATACCTGGTGACATTTGACTTGTACATAAATGCATGACGCTGACGAAAGATGCTCAAAAGATGCAGCTTTTCTCAAACACATGGACATGAAAAACTGCAGAGAGGGAGCGTGGACACTCTTGGGAAAATATGTTTCAGATGTTTTTATTAACTGAAATATGGAAAGTACCTGATATGCTTCCATGGGATGATATATGTGGATGTACAGAGAAGGTAAACACAGGTATCTGCATCTCTCAGTAAAACAAACAACATACATACATTTATATGGAAGTATAGTAAGGACAATTGTTATTCAGTTTGATCTAATGTTGGTTTTTATACTGTATTTCTAAAAATGTACTTTAAATGGTTTTATTTCCCTGGAGACTATGTCAAGTGTTACATTCATACAATTATAAGTAGTTTAACCTGCATTTACTGAAACAAACGTCGTAAATGGCATAAAGTCAGTTTGAAGTGCTGAAATGGGTGCACTTGACATTTTTCTAGACATAAAATGAAGGGAGATCAGACAGATGATTACAAAATGGCTTGATTATCTATATTACTCCAGTTTTTAATGCATCACTTGAGGGGCATCAACACCGAGATAAGATGCATCCATTTGTGGGAAAATTACGATCTGAAAGCTGAGGAGCTTCATCCAGATGAAGCTCCTCAGGTTCACACTGAGTTCTACTGTACATTTCAGAATGCAGGACAATAGCAACATGTACATTTACAAACATACACATGGGTCACGATCACACTGTAACCGTTTTACCCATAAGTGTACATATAATTCAGGACAGTCTGCATTTTTCAGCCATGGATGTCAGTTTGTGCACCACTGATTCAAAACTTAGACTTGTGCATAATGACTGTATGCCTTAAAAACACGAGGAAATGGCTATTTCCATGATGTATTAATGATCAGGTTATTACTACCAACATTTCTTCATTTTTATCCTTCTCTATAGTGTAAGACAGTTGTGCGTTTTTTTTGCCACGCTGGACAACACTGTGGATGTTGTTACAATATGACAGGATTTTTTAGAGTAACATTTTCCTCTTTGATTGACCGAACTGAACCTGTGGGACTCTCTGGGAGATGATTCAAACATAAGCTGAATTTGATTTAAACCCTGGACTGTAAATAAGGCAACATCTATGTACTTGAGGGTAAAACATTTTCAGAAAGTGTGACAAAGATCATTTACTCATGTATAGGTTGATCAGATGCTGCGCTAGCATGTTTCAGTTTGTACAAATAGAATCAGGTTGGGTCATGTGACAGTCTCAACTGATATTCACTTGCTGTTTTTCATTCATTCTTGTACAAGAGGCCTGCAAAATGATCTGCTTGTAAGAATCTTCTACGGTAGCTCTTATTTATAGATTATTTTAATAAAAATGCATTAAAGGAATCTTATGACATTTTGGGAAATAATCTGCTCTCCTGGCAACCTCTCAATGACGACAAGACTGTAGGAAGTCATTGCGCTTAGCCAGGAAATAGTCTGGTGCATAACACCTTGTAAAACCATAACCTACCTTAGATCAATGTACAAATTATACTTCTGTTTACTCCTCAATAATTGACAATTGTACGTGCAACTTGTTTGTTTTTTGCATCATGTTATTTTCCCCATTTCCAGTCAGTATGCTCGTGGCTGTAGCTTCATATTTAACGGACAGGTATCCGAGCAATATTAATATTTTCATCTAACTCTCAGAAAGAAAGCGAATAAGAGTATTTCCCAAAATGTAAAATTCTTCCTTTTAAAAAGCTAAATTATAAGAGAAGAGAAAATGCCTTTAAATAATGATGTACAGTATTTAGGGAATGTAAGGCTATAGACAACAACAGGCTACATTATGTGTAAAATATTACATTTGTGTTCGCCAGTCGACCACCTCATGATTTCAGAAAGTGCCTGAGATCAAAGTGTCTCAACCTCACTATTCAAGAGGTGAAGGAAATAAAAGTAAAACTAAACAGTGAGAGAATCTTTAAAAAGCCACCGTTATATAGCCAGGGGAGGGGAAGAAGACTGACAGGACTGGATTTCTATATAATGGCTTCGTTAATAAAGTCAGTTGTCTTGGGTGAGATGCTCCTACTTGTCAAACGGAACAAGGACAATTCAAACTTAGTAAGCACATGGACAGGTCTTATGAATGTATTCATATTTGATGTAAAAGTTATTGTTATATTCCTGTTATCCATATTGTTTACTTATCTTTCTTAAAGCTATATAATCTGAAGTTATTATGTTTTATTTATGTGTATGCTAAATATATTTAAACTCATTGAATAGTCTCTTGTGGGTGACAAATGGAAGGGTTAAACGTTTTTCAGCCTGCGGTTTGGTTATTAAAAAACATTAAATGAACACATGAAACAGATTTAATTTGGATGTTTTGTCTTGGTTTAAATGGATGAATATCAATGGTAATACATTCAGTTTTATGCAACATAACTCTAGCAACGGTGCGCATAAGCTACATTCATTAACTGCTGTACATATATATCAATTTTGAAAGATTCTTTTAGCATCATGAAGTCTGAGATAAAATGCTGTTAGCAATGAGAAGAAAATCTTTAAAAAATCTATATTCTCCTGCATCTGACAGCTGGGTAAGATTACAACAGAGCCTTGAAGAGGAAGATGGAGGAAGAAACCAAACCTCAATAAAGAAGATACAGCATTACATCCTGCGAGACATATTCATCTGTCTGCCTGCAAATCGATCTGAAAGATGAAGAAAAAAGCGAGCAGGACAAAGACACAGAAACCAAATCGCCCTAAACTAATTTATTTTTATTCCTTTTGCTTTTAGGTCATATGTGTGTCAGGATAATTTCCCACTCCATTAAGAGTGCTCTGTGACTGGTAACATACTGGAATAATCCTGTTGAAGGAGAAAAAACGAGCCTAAAAACAGCATGTCACCACTTTTTCTTTAAATATAATGGATTAGGCAATGAACCAAGAAAAAAAAACAACCCCAGCTGCTTAAATTCACACATGCCCAGCAGCCTGCTTTAAGCTATTGTTTCACCTGGATCCAGGAGCCAGCCAGCCCAGCCTCGTGAAATCACTGCCTCCTTTGAAGCTGAAAGATGCTTGGTGAACAATGTGTAGGAGATTGTGGTGCATCGCAGATGGATGATTCAAGCGAGCAGATTGTCCGCACAGACGTTCCATCTCTATCTAGTTGAGCCGACGTTGTTTTGATGGTTTCTCAGAAAAGCTGTGCGGGTGATTAATCCATCTACCGCACTAGCCACACCAAATCAACAAGACATACTCAAGGCTGGCAACATCAGGCTGCTTCTGCTGTGATTCAAAAGCAACTCAACCTGTGGCAGCAGAATCACGTTAAAAGTGAATGCCACATTGCAAAGCATTGTTTTTAGTTGGCCACAAACCCACTGTTGTTTTTCCCAATAATCATATCAACAGAACACAGATTATTTCATTACAAAACACCACCCTTCAAACATGATCACACCCAATGTGAAAATAATTCAACTCGACTGGGAAAAGGGTCAAATGTGTAATCTGTTTTTTTTGGATATAATTTTACTGTAATTCAATCAGAACAGTGTGTTCAGAGCAAGAATCTAAATAAGAATTTGATAACATTTGTATTCTTTTTAACATTTGAAAATGTATCGCTTACAAACATGGATCTAAGCTTTCATGGCTGCAGCTTTACAATATAAAGCTGAAAATAGAGCCGATTAGGATAAGGAAGATCTCTCTCTCACTTTTTATTCTAAAAACAAGACAAATATCACTCGTACAAATAATAAACGTACTGCACCGTACCAAATTTAGTTATTCATACAAACATGAAACCTTTGATTTTGTGACATTTTACACAAAGACATTATTATATATTTTTATGAGAGTGATATCAATTTGCTTATCCATCTCTACTACAAAAATGAGTCAGACTATTTCCTAAAATGTTGAATTATAGCTACAGATAAAGTCCCCTTACACACAGGTTAGTGATGTTAATAATTAACCATATATTCGTTGACTGATTATTGATATCGGTTAAACAGTTAAAAGTATTAAACAATATATATTCAGAACTAAAAAAAGCTCAGAATAGCTGGTCCACCTTAAAGGTCATCCCACTTTAAGTGAGCCTGAGCTGGAGTTGTTAACTTGCTGATGTCAGGGATAACCCCATTCACTTTAATGAGCTGGTGGCAAACACAAAAAGGGAACCTGGCTTGGATGTTGAGTTGTTGTTTTCACAAGCTTCCTCAGTGCAACAGAGTCCAGTTTAATGGCCACTATGAACGAGCTAACTTAAAGGACTTTTTAGAATATGAAATGTGTAGTGCCATCTATATACATATTATGGAAATCATCAAAACAAACATCAGTAAGGGAAGTTAATCTACAAACCAAATCACATTAAATGATACTAAAAACAGTCTACCTTAAACTCCTGGGCCAGTAGTTGGTTTGAATAGTTTGTATTCTGTGAGATCAATAACATATTTCCAGCAGCGAAAAAACATCAACACTAGTTCATGGTCAGTTGCACAAAATCTTTTTCCTCAATGGACCAGGACTTGCTTGTTTTTCCCGACTGGAAAGACTCACCACCTCACCTGTAAGATCCCCGTCATTGTTGTTTTCTGTTCCTTGACACATATAGGCCCAACAGCTGAACACATACAGCTGCACATTCTCCGGGGTTGTCAAAAGGCATTCTTGGAAATGTAGGAAACCACTAACTGAAGCTGATGCAGGTTGAAGGAGAGAGGAAACAGCATGAAGGTGGAATACAGAACCCTCCTGGAATATACTATAGACCAGCGACAGAAACGTGACTGTGAGTGGGGTATCTAGGGGTGAAATCTCAGGTGGTGATCTTAACAGGACACATTTCGGGTTTATCATTCTGACAATTCCTTCGACACACTCAAATACAAACTGAGAAAAAAGATGTAGATTAGATCAGGATCATGCCGAGTTCCAATAACCTTATGTGCTCTCAGTCTAAGGTGAAGTTCAAAAGTTTGAAGAAAATCGGGAAACAAAGCAACACTTTTTCTACCTAACCCGGTCACAGTTCTCTCCGGAGTATTGATGTCGTGACTTCCCTGAATCCAAAATCCTCCCACAATTAGAGATCTGAGAGGATTTCCCCCAACAGATGTGTCCTATATAGATTTCCTGTCACAAAGGGTGAGCATAGCCAGCTGCCTTTCTTCACATTTATTCATGCAGAGAAATAAATCCTGTGATCAAAATCAGGGAACGAGCTGGAAAGCCATGACTAATCCTGATATAAATGTAAAACTTGAGAGAAGAAAGTGTCAGGTTCAGCTTGACGGTTCTTTTTTTTTGCATGGGAAATGTTTTCAGCCGCTTTATGCTGGAGATCAACCTGTTGGCCAACATAGCTGCTGAAGATCACAAATGTTTTGGGAGTTTTTATTGTAGCCCACTGGTGAGGTGAAGAGGATTAGTAAGTTACAGGAGGTGCAGCAGATATACGTCTTAATGGATTTGAGCAGAGATGTACTGGAGTGTTTCCCTCTTTCTTAAAGTCGAGCTGAAATAAAATCCTTTACTGCTTGGAAAGTTTCATTTTGACCTAGTTAGCCTAGCTTCCTCGAAATTACTTGATTCAAATTTTGTTGTGGAGTCCAGTTCAAAGATTTGAAGTCACTAACTGTGAAGTGTGTAAGCTTGTTTTCTAAGCTAAGCGATCGCATGACTGTTGAAATGCACTTCAGTACGTCCATCATTAAGCGAACGCATCGCCATTAATATGGCTGAGATGTCCGGCGCTGATTCCAACTTTCATTGTCCTCCCAAATGTCCAATGTTGCAAAGGGACTGAGGACTAATCTAGCTAACGATAAGAAATGCTACGTGGGCTTGATAAAAGGGGAGACAAAAATGTGTTGTATAAAATCATCGGGGCTATGACATGCTCCAGACTCCAGAGCAAAGCTGGCTCTCAGATGTTTGCTGCCGTAACAAAACACCCACACAGAGGCCTGTAGCTGACACCATTTCCACAATTGTGTGCAAAAACCTGTTTTATGTTCTTGTGAAAAATAAAAGCATCGCTATAGTTTATGTTTCGTGACACAAAAAGTGAGGAGAACATAGTCTACATTTCAGTACAACTTTGATGTGAGTAGTTTACCTGTCTGCCACATTTGCACAATTTGAAAAACTAGGAGCTAAAACCTGACAAGCGGAAAGTAATGAGAAAAAAAGTCATTAGTGCCCCCTCTCACGATCTCGTTCTCGTATCATTATGCTTGTATTAAGATCATAAAACACATGCAAACAACACACCCACACATCCATCTCTTCTTTTCCTAAAACACATGTCACATACTGCTTTATTAAAGAGAAAGTCAGTAGAAGGAGAAGATGCTTCAAAGCAGTTTATCTTGCATTTAGGACGCAAGCCAAGGATGCTCACTTGACGGGGCAAACATGCTTTGTAGTCATCTTTACCTTAGAAAGTGGGTCATCATTATCAACTCTGTGAACAGAATATAAAACTTTATGAGCCTCTGTTTGGTAACACACTAAACTGTATATTTTAGTCATTCGTATTTAGAGATGTGTTGATTTTTGAAACATTTAAATGCTTATTCCAGCCACAAATTATGAAAATACAGAGTAGTGGAACCATTATGAGACTAAATGACTATCAGTAATCAGTAAATAAAATTTACAGGGAAGTTAAACCATCTTTATTCAAAGTAAACTGAGCTTTTCTTTCATACATTATGCTCCACTAAGGGGAACATGTGTTAAACACCCTAAGAAAACTGTTAACATTAATTTTCATCGCAGCTCTCTGACCAAAAGTGATGTGCTGACTATGATTAATTATGTTAACATGTATTTAGTGTCTGGTGTTACAGAACAGCATGATTAAGTAGCTCTCCTGTCAACTGTCAAACAACTTTTGCTTCTTTTCTTTAATCCAGGAGTCTTGTGTTAGACGACTGCAACGTCTTACAGTAACAGGAAGAGTGGAAATCACGCTGTGTTGCAAGTTTAAGGGTTTAGCCTGAAAAAAAAACATACGTCATTGTTTATGAGCTAATTATCAATCACAACAGAATATGTTAAATTAGACTTCACTGAGTCGTGACATTACTGTGAAAGAATAAATACGATGCCTATTTTAAAAAATATATAGCCTGCATGGGAAAGGAAGGATCCCAGCATGTAGTTTCTTTAAAACCTCTTCTCACTCCTGTAAAATTAGCCTAAAACGCCGATCTACCGCATACCCAAAGTAAACTGACAGCTCTTATTGAACCATTGGGAGTACATGTATGGTTTTAGTCTCTATTGAACGGTAACACTCTGACGTTTCTTCACAATCAGTCAGAATCACTGTAAGTGCTACTAGCATTGAGCTGTGGAGTTTTCAACACATTGAAACAGAAGGTTTATATTTCCGCCAGGATTTGTTTTGGCCAACAGATGGCAGCAGTTATCTATGGCTGGGACTTACAGGCTTGAAAATACAGTCCTATGACAGCATGCAGTTTGCTGGGCTAGCATGCACAAGGGGCACGTTATGGATCATAATCGGTGAGTCACGGCGATATTTTATCGGCTATTTTTGGAGTGCTTGTTTGACAGAGACGTTAACTGTACCTGCTGTTATTGTATCTTGAAATGGTTTGCATAAATCGAATTACAAGAACCGTAGCTTTCTAATGAGATATCACATTAATACTCATCGTTACAGAGCAGTTGTGTACATAACACAAATATTAGGAAAAGTGGAGGGTGGTAAAGCTGTGAGACCGGACGACTCAGCTCACAGTATCCGTCACTGCTGTCTAAACAAGGACTGCTGAGCTGATCGATAGAGTGCAAACCGTGGGGCTTCTGCCAAACTGGCTATTGTGGGAAAATGTCTGTGTATAAGCGCAGCGTGTAAGAAAAACTACTGATTCAAATAAAAGCTCCTTTATTTATCTTTGCATTGGAACTCCAGTGTTAAACGCAAAGACCGCTGGTCAGAAAGTACAAGATAGATTTGATCTGGTGTGAAATCAATGCTCGCTAAGACTGTAGTGGGTAAGCTCAGCAGAATGGGTTTTGCCCTTACTGTACTTCTGGATGACTCCCTGGCCACATGATTAAGGCTGAGTAGAGGCATTATTTAAGCAGAAAAAAAAGCCACCGACCAGACATATTCAAGGGTCGAAACGCCCCAGTGCACTTCAATCTGTCCAGTTGTTGAGGTGGCACACACGCCAAGCGGTTGCTGCATGTTCATTCACTCATTCATGCTGTTAGAAGCACATTTCTGGTATATTATATGTTTGTATGATTTCTGCCCTGGTGCAAAGTCTTCACATGATAATGACAACATACTGTGTCTGCACACTATACGAGTTCTATATTTAGTCTACTTTGGGGAAACAGTTTTAGTTTTATTAACATAATGACAGCATTAATTATGATATTAACATGTTAATAATATTTACGAGTTTAGTCCTGCAGTATAATGCCTTAATAACAGTGAAAAGGGATGAATTACATAAGAAAGTGAATCTTATTCCAACAAGTACAGTGAGCATCCTGCATTGAATATGTCAAAACCAAAATCATAAGATTTGTCTTGAAGTTTCTGTGCAGGGCTGTTCGTGGCAGCAAGGGGGATAACGAGGCTTATATCCTCACAGCACTTCATGCTCACCAGCCAAAGTTAAAGTTAAAAAAAAACAGTACATTTTGATAACCTGACATGAAAAGCTTAAACTGTAAAAATAAATTCAAGCCTACACAATAGATACAACTGTAAAAACATTACATGAAACATCTCTACATGGTTCCAAACTATTAGTTTGAATTACATAGAAAACAACACTATATTGATGAGTTACAACATGACTAATGATTATGAATCACCTTTATCAGTGCTTGCAATAAAAGAATATTTTCGTCAGGTGTTTTCAGCAGCAGCAGCGGTCCAGTCCAGCTTTGGCCCACAGTCACATTTTAATGGGGTCACAATCATCACAGTCGCTGTCTGCATGTTGGAATTGAGCACCCTCCTCTTTCAGGCTGAAAACACAGAGCTGCAGTGCTGCTTTGTTTGACATTAGACGGTGGTGTAAGGACAGGCGTTTAGGATACAGAGGAAGACAAAGCAAGCATGCAGATGGCTGCCAAGGACCAGAGGGGATGTCTTCATTTGAGCCGCCAGAGTAATTTCACAGCTCAAAAGACAAGTCTGTTCTACGGAGGAGGGAAGAGAGAAGGAGGAAGGACACACACTGCCCTCTGCTGATGAATACTGAGAGAGGGGAGTCAATCAGTATGTTCAATATGCATATTAAGCCGTTTTAATTGTAAATGATAATTGTATTGTATTCTTTAGGAATCGATTAATATACAGTTTAATCAATACAATGGTCATTAATCCAATACAGTGAAGGCTATATAATCAGTATACAATGAAGAGAAAAAGAAAAGCCTCGAAAATTAAACCTATTCAAAACTAAAGTCATAAAAACAGCCATTTGCTGTGTTGCTTTTAGATTGGTTTGCATTCATAGACTACTTGCATTAGATTGTAAAGTAAAGCACTAGTGCTTCAGTTATTTTGTCAATATGAGGTCATCCCAACATTTCACTGTGGTCTGCTCTAATATGCAACACCACTAAAGACTGTCAGCTGCTGACATCTAGCTGACGCAAAAGGTAACTACAAAGAGTATCCAGGCAAACAGAAAAACATACAATATGACAACACACCAATACTGTGAGGGCAAATCTCATTGTTTTTCTGCATGAGTTGTTGCCGACTTATTTCATCGGTTACATTCTGTTCAGAGCTTTGAAAGTGTGGCTTTGCTGCTGATCTGTATTCACTCTGTTGCAAATGGTGTCCACTCCACTTGGCCATTGACATTCAACAGGGTGATTTAAACAGACAGTGCTATATTCAGGACAAAATCTCATCTCTGACTCTGTATTCTAATATTATCGTTCAGGCGGGGATTTAAATAAAAAATAATCACACAACCAAACTTCAATGACATCTTCTATCCACTGGGATGTGTCACCATTAAACTGTTATTTTACTGAGGATAAATCTCTCTGCAGCATTGTTTAACTCTAGCAGAGTGCAGTTGTCCATCGTCGCAGGTGATCATGTCAAGACACCGGCTTACTCAGCCGCCCCCTGCTGAACTCATCCTGCAGGTAATCAGGGTTTTCTTTCATCCACAAGCAGGAATCCAAAGACTCAAACAACATGCACAGAAAGAAGAGAATAATGAAACGAGAGTGAAAAGAGGTTGAACAGAACCTGCACCGCAAGAGCTGATTAGTCATTTCATTGATTTTGTGAGTTGTTTAAAGAACCAACCACAGTGCTATACCTACCACAAGCTGCAGCTTAGCATTGTTAAATAAACATGTTTATTTAAATGTTGTCACAAAATGAAGGGACAAAGACATGTAAAGCTAAGCTGTTAAACACACCGGGGAAAACATAATTTAACAGGCAATTCACTACTTAATACCACGTAATGCTTTGCAGGGTACAAATGAAAATAGAGGCATGAAACATTCATGAGCTTCACGAGACTTACACATTAATACCGACAGTAAATATGTCGTCAATACAGACTGTGTAACACCAGACCAATTTCTTAAGGAGTCTACAAAACGAATATGCCCTTGGAATGGTCCCTCCTCCTCTTTAAATGTCTGGTAAAATACGAGTCCAACATGAAATACGACCTTTGGAGCCAGTAATTTTCAAGTGTCTGTTCCTTTGACTCTCCTGAGAAAATGAGAAGAGACAATTATTCCATTAGCTTGGGCCGAGAATGTGTCACCTTCTGGGGATGAACGGCTAATGTATTGCATCTTCTTGTACACATGAATAATTCATAATCGTTAATTGCACTATTGCACGACCTCATCCAACCCTCAAAAAGAAACCACGTTATTGCACATTTAATCTTGGACTCTTTGAGGATTTGGGAAAAGAACTTGGAATGAGAAGGGGAAAAAAAGTGTTCTCATAAAAGCAGTTGTAAAACATAAGAGGCATAACAAAGCTTGGCACTGTGGAGTCTGGGTCCCAGGGTACTTTAAGGAAGTGATATTTTGTGACATCTTTTCCATTTTGGAGACTTCTTTGAAAACAGAAAGCACACACATTTCTTGTCCATTGATCAGTTTGATGCCATGTTTAAGTGGCGCTTTTTGAGTTTTTCTAAATGGTATATGTCAAACTAGCAAAAGCACTTGTTCTGTTTCAATCAAGCAAAACTTTGTTGCTCTACTAGATGAGTAAAGGAGCATATAAAACATCCACATTTTGCTGTTTCCTGTTACAGGAAGACATTGAGCACTGTTTACAGCAAAAGGGTCTTCATGTGATGAGGACAGCTCAGAATCTGCTTTCACTAAAGTAAAGTTGAGGGATGAGCTCATGAGTCCTTCAAGGTAATTCAAAAAGGCAATTAACTAGATAATTTAACTGCAGATGGAATTTTGTACATTTAGATTTAAAAAAAATTTTGCATTGTGGATTTTCTTGAGAATTCCCACAGTTGATCCCGGATACCAAATCATGCTGAATAAATCAGTGATAATAAAAAAGAAAAATAATGCAGATCCCTACTTTGAATGGATCACAGATTTTGCAAGTGCAATATCGTAAAGAGTACAATGTGTGCATTACACGTACTGATACATTATCTGATCAAATTAGGAAATTATTGACAGTATCTTACTAGATCTAGATCAGTATCTAGCTTTTAAGTAGTTGACAAGGTGGCTGCACTTTGTAATGTGTTTGAGATTTTAGGATCTAATCAGCTAAATAAAGCTAACATATTTGAAATGATAGCATGATTTCTGAGCTCAGAATGACATTGCTTATCTCTCAATGTTGAGGCTCACACTGCACATCTTCCTTGCTGGAGGGAATGGCAGGGGAGGAATGGTTGTGTGTGTGTGTGTGTGTGTGTGTGTGTGTGTGTGTGTGTGTGTGTACAGACAGGGTTGCTGACCTTTTCAGAAAGCTATCATTTAATAAACCCTGACAGCCTTTTAGAGACCACTTACCATTCATCTGGGCTACAAGATTAGGCCTTACAGTGAAACTACATAGCGATCGAATCATTGTCCCCAGACGGCACAGTGGCAGCAAGAAAACACAAAATCAATATTTAAGTAGTAGGGATTCATATTTTAGAAAATTCTGGCAGCAACAGTCTTCCATCCATCAGTTTTTTTTACCTGGTTAACTATGGAGGGTCATAAGGAGGAGGACTCTATATTGTATTTGATACGAGGTGGGGTTCATTCTGGACAAGACACTAGTCTCTGACAGGGCTATCGCACATGAGCCGTGTCCCATTTCAGAGCCTCTACCTTTACCTCCTCTAAGTGACACGTCTAACAGAGATCAAAACTACTCGGGCAATCCGACAGCTCTCCACTTGCAAGTCATTTAAAATTTAGGATACAAAGTTGCATTATGTTGAGTGTGGAATCCACTACCGGGAGCTTGACTAATACGATGAACTGTTAAAGTTACTACAAGGAGTTTTTAACTGTTTGTGAAACGGTCTTAATTCAGTACTGATGCTTCTATATGACCTACATAAGCAAACAAGACCATCAGCGAGAAGATTGGCCATTTCAACATTATTATTTTTAATGTTTGTTACCAGATGTTTGAGATATCAGACAAAACACTTAATGGCACGCAGCTTGGAGGAAACTATGCTTGCATTTTCACAGGCAAATGTTGGCAGCAAGTAGTACAATAGCCAGTTTAAAGGACGCAGGAGGATTTTTCTTGGGAGAATGAGATTGTTGTGGCTGATACTGGGGCAACATCAGAGAAGATAAAAAAGAAAAAGCTAAACCATGGACTCAACAGATCGATAGAGTTGAGAGGCTTTAAAACCGATCCTGAACTCGTCCTTCAGTAATTTTCTCTTTGTCTCTGTTGCTTAGCTGAAGAAGAACTAAAGATTGCTCCTCTAGCTGTGGTGCGCAGAGTGGCTCAAAAACATCCTTGTTCAGCGTAAATTACATCCCAAAATATGAGTGCAGAGGATGTTATGGACGAGGAGTTTTTACAGAGTAAACTTTACATTTTACGGTGTAGATTTGAAAGTGTTTTGACTCACTCGGATATTCAGCCATTTTTCAGCAGGAGAGAGGCAGCTTGAAGCTGTAGCTGCAGGACGCAGGATAGGGCTGGCAGGGACCCTCTAGAATCTGAGCTTCCGAGAGCAAACAACAACTGGTGGTGCCTTCACTCAAACTTCCCTCCAATTCCTACAGATATGGAATTATTCTGCTGTAATGAATGTCAGCGAAGGCAGGTTTCATTGGATATCGTCGACGACGACAACCCATAAAGAACAAGCCGTGTGTGCGATACTATGCATGAAAGTTTTCCTCCTCAATGTGACAGGTGTGTGCTGGAAACCTTCAGGATCCTAAAGACTGGAAAAGACAACCAAGACCAACAGGGCGATTTTGGGTCAATTTGTTTATTGTATTTTTCTCATTTTAATCAGAATTCAGATGTACGGTTGTATTTTTAGGTTTAGGTGTATTTCCTTCATGGACGTTTTGTGAATTTGTCACCTGTAGCGAAATCAGTGCTCGCACGCAATGCAATCTGGTACATCTAGGCACAGCTCCGCTGCAGGAGAGACTCACCTTTTCAATTGATATAGCATGCAATGGGGAATTTATTTCTTCAGTGGACTACATTTGCAATCAGCACTGATTGGACATCCACATAAAAAGGTAACACATTTTCCGTTTAAGAATACAGCTGGAGCCAGTATAGGCAACTAGCTTAGCTTAGCATAAAGACAGGGGAAAAACTCTTGTTTGCCAAGATATAGCTACAGCATGTAACTCCCCCTAAAATCACAACCATTGAGTGCAGTGTCATTTCGAGTCTTGATTTCCAAGAAGTTGCCAAGCAACAAAAGTACTGGGCGAAACTTCTCACAGAAAGTTCCCAAGGTTTGAAACAAGGGTCTTCTTGATATAAGGTCAACAGTGCTGCCAACAAATGAGCATCAGTCCTCCAACGGACGTCCAGCATTTGGAAAAAGAAACTGAGATTCAGAAAAAAAAACATCCTCCAAAAATAGTCAAAGTACATTTCAGTGTAACAAGATGAAACCGATTTAACATGACTAACCAACTTCCACTAAACACACACACGTCTGCACATACACGCCAGTGAGACAGGTTCACCGTGAGTGCTTGGCCACACTCATCCGGTGACACGTTTCATGCACCGCTGCAGCCAACACGAGAAGTGCATACCGGAAACAGGCCGACAAGGATAAAAGCAAGAGCACGCAACCGCTCCTTTCGTCTGAGCCAGCCTCTCACCCACTCGGCGTAATGTTTGTCATATTAAATATGAAGCAATTACACAGCCTTACACGAGCCACATTGCTTCTCAGTCTCGCTTTTGAAGAGAAAGTAAAATTCCCGTGTTTTCCCTGCTTGAAGGAATTCAATATTCAACAACATCTCCTGGTGGAATCAGACGTCCCCACTCCCCACTTCTCTTCAGACCGACTCTTGCTGCGTGTTGATAGCGGGATGAGGGATAAATTGATGAAGTTACATTTGGATGAATAAATTAGTGGACCAGAATACATTTACATGGAGATGAGATTACAGCCCTGACATACAAGCTCATTACTGGCCTCTGCTGCTGCCCCCAGACGTCATCACCCAATTGCCTCCTAACTCATTCAGCGGGTCGCTGCTGTGACTCTGAGTACAATACATACAGTAACTCGCTGATGGATGTGATATATCAGAGGAAGAGAACACGGAGGAACCACCAGCCGCACATTAGGAAAGCTGAGTTTTAGTTACTGCATCAAAAGGTACCCCGGGGTGCTGACAAATGTCTCAACATTGAGGGTGAAAGATTCTTAATTAAATGCTAAATAGCAGATATTCTGCCCACAAACATCATCGGAAGACAATCCTCCAGCAATTCACACGCTGACCCCTAACTCTTTCCTTGCCTGCTAGTATGAAGCATTGGACCTTGGAGGGCCTTTTATGTCCACAAATAAACCACACTTTTTATATGCGATCATAAATAAATATGAATCAGGGATTGTAGTGTAATCGGGCTCTATGTTCCACAAGGAGACTGTGTTAACACCCAACATTATCTACAAACAGTAGTGCATCAATACTTCTACTCCACTACATTTCAAAAGGAAAAATTAAGGAAAAAGAGCAAAACAACAAAAAGGACAGAAAATTGCTCCAAATAACTACTAATGATGTGTCGTGTCTGCTTAATGTGTAAAAGTCAAAGTGCAAGCTTGTAAATTGAAATGGTCAAATTAAATTACCACATTAAATTCTTTAGTATTTTTCATTGGGCATAGACCTCCCGGACAACAACAGCAGGCTTTCAGGTGTACAGGATCAAAGCGACAGAGGTGAAATGGCCTGCAGCTTTAAGTGAAAGTGAAAAGCCCGGACACAAACGGAAAGGGAAAAAAACACAAGTGTGGAAAGGTAAAGGTGGCTCTACAGGGAAATCTGTCAAAGGGGAGGCTCAAGGGGAGGATAAGACCCCCGTCATCAGTGACCCGAGGATTCACACAGGCATACACATGAGCACACACACATTCAAGATGCAGCACGAAGGAAAGCCTGATATCATCTGAAAACGTATTATTTTCCACGTATACCAAATAGGAATTGTGACATGATAATGATGCATTGTGCTCGAAACAAAGCAAGAAAATAGAGTTCACCCATGTACACCCTTTCAAGGGCACAACCTTGGGAGTGGCACATCAGCACCTGTCGCTTCTCATCTCCAGATGTTCCATATATGCCTTGTGACACTGTGCACGGCCTATCTATTACTCAGCACAAAGCCATAACCTCCTGCTTCTCCATTCACCTCGGTATATTCAGGCAGCGATCTGAATATGGGAAGCATGAGAAGTGAGAGGTTAAGTCGTGGGCATGCTGGTGACAGCACAGCAGGGGATTGTGGATGTGTGTTGGCAGGTACACGTTATAGCTCTCAGAAATGTCTGCTGTTATGGTTTACAGCAGGAAAAAAGGACAAAGCCGTGCTGACGAGGACCTCGTGGTTGCCAGTTGATGGACAGACCGTGCTATTTGTATTAAATCACAGATGATAAGTGTGACTTCATGGGATAAACTGCCCCATCTTTCCTGTGATAAGGCTTTGTAGCAAGCAGTTGGAAAAATGAAGACTTGTTTTCTGTGAAAACATCCGTTTTACCCATTTGGATCCACAGTAAACGTTTCTGATATATTCTTAGAGGGAAGCACAATTCATGTTAAAGAATTTGAGTAACATGTATTGCTCTCTTTATGTTATGGTGTCAATATGAGTTTTACACGTTGCATATATTTTTGTTGAAATATTCTGAAGGGGAAAAAGTTCATTGTAAATCAACAAGTTGTCCGTGCATTCAACAATGTTAAAATAAGGTTCCCAGGTTTTACTTTCGCCATTGTAGCAAGGTCTTTGCTAGAATTGATGTGAGATTCCTCTAAGCAACAAAAGTGTCGTGACGTTTTGATCCTTTTTTCCTTAAGAGGAAAAGGCATTTAAAATGACGTAATCAGTGAGCATGGACACACGAGTTATTCAACTCAGAAGGCAGCAGATTCTCAAGACTCACATCATCCCATTTATTGTAAACATGAAAAAATGAGGAGTCAGGTTAGGATTTTGTGCTTATTTCATCATATTTACTTTATGGTTCTTAGCATCTTTAATCCTACTGTCACAATGATTTAGAGGGAACTCAAGTCCCTAGAATAAAGGGACAAAACGATGGCATGAGAGTTTTTACTTGTCTAGAGGCAATAGTGTCAAAGGAAGTTAAGATAATGAGGTTTTTGATTAATGACTGTGTGAAGGAAAACACGTCATGCAAATACTTGTTCTTAGTAGGGTTTTACTTTTGCCTCAGCTTCACTATATCGCTCATTAGATTGTAGATTGGCTTGTGTATGTTTTAAATTTCTTAATCAAGCAAATACTTTCCCTCCATTGATTGAATGTCTTAACTGTATTATTGTGACAAAGGTTTCATATGTGATTAAATATCTTTTTGAAATGACGACAAGCAGTATGATCTACTATTTCCAGAAGTGTATATATTCAATTAAATCATTAAACACTGAACACTGTGTTTTGACATTTATCTGCAGCCTCTAAATACAATCTTGCTCTTATAAAACGACCTTGAGCAGGTTATAGAGTAATAAAATAAATTTATACCAAAATGGAATTCTAATCAAAAAAATAGGACATTTACTGTAGCGGATTTGATCAGATATATGAATCACCCATTGTCCTTGAATGCAATTTGTGGTACAGTATGACCTTTGACCTGGGTGTGTTGTGAGAGTGCATTCATACAGATCACAAGGGAAGCCTATAACCGTGATGTTAGTAATGACATACGGGAAAGCAAGTCAAACTCAGCGGAGAGTAAAAATCGGAATAATACGTTGGCAGCAGGCGGTCGAGGAGCTGCTGCCTGTCAGACAGTTATGTTCAGAGCAGGAGTGTCTGCTTTGAATCACAGGCAGCAACACAACACTGTTCTCAAACAAAGTCCCATAGAACTTTATTTTATTGCTTGGTTGCAATACAACTTTCTGAGATATCTGACATTTGAGTGGCTCACTCCAACAATCTCTATTAACCCCACTATTTGTGGTTTTGTGTTTTTGTACAATTTAATGCACTTGTCCTACACTGCCGTCTCGCTTAGTGAAGGTCATAATGTTCTGTGAGAGAAAGGTGATCAAAACCACCTGCTTAACATTTAAAGACGATAGAAAAGCTATACAGTACAGATGCTGTACACACTTGATGTCCTTCATCTGGTGGTTAGTTTGACCTGAGAATTTTTTTTACCACCAATAAGCTAGTGGAATTCTTTAAATCACTACTTCCCTCACAGTAAGATGGATAATATACTGCTCTATAATGGCACAAAGAGCGGTGTAGACAAGTTGCTATCCTAATGTGCAGCGCAAAAAAACTAACCTTACAATGACCATTTGGAGCCTTTCACAACATGCTTGATGTTTGGGCATAAATGCAACAAGGAATTTACTGGAAGCTGGTAGTTATACATAGGTTATTACTATGTTATTACAAACAGCAAACAATACAAGGCAAGGAAAAGGCAGAGATCCAAAAACCAGGAGACGAAGCAAAACGGTCCAACACCAAAATATTACATGCATGAACGTATAGGGACGAAGAAAAGTAAGACAGAAAACCAGGGAGTATTTCCACAAGAAGGACCGATGGCTATTCGGGAGTAGGTGAGTGATTAAGAGCCGGTGTGGACAATCATGGAAGTCGGGAAACACACGACGGGCAGGGACAACAGATTAGGTTAGAAATTCTAAGAAAAATATAAAGTGTACAAACATCAGGATGTTACACTTTTGTTTAGATCTGACGAGATGAAGACCTCCAGAAGAGAGGGCTGCTTCTAGAGGAGTTACTCTTACACCTCACATACCGCTGAGACAATGTGTACCCTTATCAATGTCATCAGTTTGTTGTATGTATTTTCATGTAATTTCTGTATTGATTTAAAATGCCAATTATGTCCTCAGTCTATTTGACCTGCATGGTGAGTAGCATCAATGGGTCCAAAAAGTCAGTACAACACAAGGGTATTTTTTAAGGGGGTGTAGTTTGTTGTGTTTTTTTTTCTTTTATTACATCAAGGCGAAATGGGCTCCTTTACGGTGTCCCCAGCCCCTTTTTCAGTGCCTTTATTGGATATTTCATAGTAGAGATAAACCGGTGTGTGAGAGAGGGGAGGCTGCCATGCCACAATGATCCAAGGCTAGATTCCCACTCGAGACATTCCAGCTACATGACATGTACCTGAGCCAACAAGGTGTCTCAGTTGTCCGATACTGCTCTCTTTTCACACTAAAACATGTCGTTCACACAAGTACTAACATCCACAGATTGAGGGAATACCATAAAGATCATGACGGTTGGCCCTGCATTTGCTGCATAAAAGTCAAACGTGCACATTTCCACACACCAGCGTGGCAGTGTGCATTCCGGTATGAGAGACCTTCTGAACAGACCGGTTGTGTCTGTGCATGCAACCAAACCTGTTGCAAAAGCTTGTTTTCAGAATTTGTTTCGGTTCACTTTGGATTATCACAAAGTAAAAATCAATCAGTACCAGGAAGACGGGGAGGACGGGGGTGGGTTGTGCCTCGGGCTAAGATGAATATCCCAGACGGACATACCCAAAATTAATCAGGTGATCATGGAAGAAGATTATGGAGAGAGTTAATTTCCATTTATTTAGGATGAGTGACAGCCAGGTCCCAAAAAAATAATGAAACAAATTATTTTTCCTGTGTCACATGGCACTAAAAAGACCAAGATTAAAAATAAACCATTGGTCCAAAGGATGTGTTGTTGTGCTGTGCATATTGTGTGCTATCCCTTTGGCGATAGATATTGATCATTACCCAACATTTATTCCTGGTAAGCGACACTTTATTGATACCCTGGATCTCGCTTCATTTTACCAATTTAAAGATTTTTTTAACAATTGAGGACAACATTCAAGTGGTCAAATTACTGTATTATTACATGGGAAGGGGGATTAATGAAGATCAAGGTGTGTGATGAAACGAGGTCAAACATGAAGGGATGAGCGGAGGGATGAATGGAAATCGATTATGTACTGGGAGGTGTGGGAACGAGGGATGCAGGGAGTGAGACTCGTGGCTCCTGTAATGAAAGAGAGGAAAGGAAGCAGAGGAGGCGACATGGAAGATTGGATTAGAGTGAGGCATGGCCTCTGTTCCTGAACCTACATTATAATGACTTCATTTAACGTGGCCAAAACTGTAACACCCAAAGGAAACCCACCCAGATGTTGAAAAACCAGGCAGAATCACAGGGAGAGATTTCACTCTCTATCCAATGAGCCACTGTGAGCAACATATGAGTGGAAGCTTTAAAGTGTGGAATGATATGTTTGCCAGAGGCTGTTTCTTCAGATACTCTACACTCTTTGTTTATGATATATACCCATAGGCCTAGTTAGTCACAACCACAGGAAACGGATGAATTATACTGCTACATAATCGTCAGCGAACCGTGCTTGGCATCTTCAGGTCCTTCATGATGAGGTAATGTTGACAGTTCAAGCACGTGGTATCACTTTTATGTGCACCGATTGGTCTGCTACCCGTCACCCCAGGGCTTTACAACTCATCACACCCACAGTATGGGACTGTCAGATCATTCTCTGCCTACTTCTATCACTCAGCTACTGTTGGGCCAAGAAAGGCTGAATCTGGGATAAGAGATACGATCATTGCCTTCAAGAGAATACCGGTAGCTCTGCTGAGAATGTGACAGAATAAGAAACAGATGGACAGATCAGAAACCAGCTGTAATAGTGAAAGTTTTCAGTAGGAGATTATTTCATTTTCATGGACCAGCTTCTGTTGGGATGAATATGATGTACACAGCCCATAATTCCTATGTTTGCGTGGCCCCATTCCAGCTGTCATGGGCCATGGTTATACAGTACATGTGGGACCTTGATGTTGCTGCAGCAAAAGGAATGTTTCTGGCCGGACTGATGCAATGAGAGCTGAAGGGTGGACGGACAGGGGTCAAACCACTGTGCGGTTTTCTCCTGCATCTCAAGTGAACACACACACACACACATGTGCACACACTTGCCTGCTCCACCACCACTACATTGAGTGGTACACAGCAGAATGTGTACTGTATTAGTGTAAACTTTCAATTACCTTGTAAAGCATCACAATTGGTATGAAGTTCCTCATAATGCAAGTGTTAATGGTGGGAGTGATTTGGTTGATTTTCACCACCAAAAACATTAAGGCTCCAGCAAATGAATAAAGATATATCATCAAATTTTCCATTTAAAATATGATTTAAAAACTGTATTATGCTACACAAAGAAGTAAAGGTATTCTGGTCACAGATACATGTTGAAAGTTGGAGGATTACCTCTGGGAATCCTTTAAGTAAAAGCGGAGAAGCTCTCTTGCTCTCATCAGGTTGAGATTGGCAGCTGGGTCTTTTGATGTGACTGGTAATCTTCCCCGTGCCTGAGGAGTTGCCTGGTAGCATTAAAGCAAAACAAAAGCAGCAGTGGCACACAGGGGGCTCATGGTCTTACGCAGATTCATTTTCTTTCAAAGTGGGAAAAGGGCACAAAGCGTCCACTCTCTTTGACTCTACATACAACCTGAAACTAGGTATTTAGTCAGGATAGATTCCGTAAGAATATTCAGGCAAACACTAGCAGGGTAGCGGTTAAACTGACCTTTTTTGTGTATCAACATAGTATCAACTAATAAGGCTGGCGCTAATCTACAGTGTATTTTTATTTGTGTCAGCAAATATCACATAAATACCAAAACCAACAACGTAATATACTCCTTTTAATTTACATTCACAGGTAGGATTGGGAAGTCGGAAAGTATTGAGGAAAGAATTTAAACAGATTTGCTTCTGGTGTTTTAATTGGATTTCTAACAAACACAGGACTTTCAACCACTAGACCGGTGTTCAAGACTAATGTTTGTGTCCCAAAGTGTTATTGTTATTGTGAAGTTATGTGCGTGACGTTTTTCCTAAACCTAAATTGAAAAAGTAACCAAAGACAACATAGGGTTAAAGCCACTGTGAGCATATTTTTGACTTTGGAGCCTTTCTGTGGTCAGGCTGTACACATTCCATAGCTACAGCTACAGGAAGTAATGCACTGTGATTTGTATATATTCCAAAAAATCCAAAAGCATGTAATCCACGTAATCATTAACCTGCAAGTATAAAGAGCGAAAACTCCGATCAGGGAGTAGGTTTGGGTGGGTTAAAAAACACCGGATCAGGGACCGTTGACCACAAGTGAACTTTAAATTTTTCTTCCGTATTTAAGTAGCTCCACTTCCTTACTTATTTTAATCCAAAGAAAGATCTTTTCCTAAACCTAACTAAGTAATTTCATGTAAAGACTGAAGTTTATTTTGAAAAGACTAAATGTATGTAACAAGCGAAAATGAACATGAGTTGCTAGACATTTGAGGAGAACGCAAACAAAATGCCTTTTCGTAACATATATGAATTATTGTAACGTTTGTGTGGGAGTATTAAAAAGACAGAGAGCAGAAAAAAAAGGCTTAAAGCAATTCAAGGTAACATACACAAGCATGATACAAATACAGTAGAAATATGCTCTGGCTTGTGGTTGCTACAGCATATATGCATGAGTGCAAACACACATACACGGCTCTCTTTCACCTGTGGGCATTGAGAAATGTGCTTTATCACATCCGACCGGTCTGTAACAGCCGCTGTCAGCGAAGCTAAGCCAGAGAGGCTATTGCAATTTTGGAACTGTGATATGGTTGAAAAGCATTAATTTAGCCAGAGCAGATGTGGTGTGCAGACGCACAGAGAGGCTTCTCCACTCGTCCTATTGGTTGATGAAAATCAAACAGGCTTTGGCCAAGTGGAAACACACACAAAAAAAAGGCACCCTGATGGTAGATGACTCTGGTCACATAAGGTACAAGTAACAGATATTCTGACTGAATATCTGGAATGACTCGCAAGCAACTCATGAGAGAAATGCTGAGAGGAACGTGGTGTTTAAAGCGATGTTAAGACGGCATCCCTGCTGTACTCATGGTCAAACACACACATGATGAATTCTGATATATTTAGCCAAGCATTAATTATAAATCACCTGCCTTGTTGGCTATGCATTAGTTGAGGGGAGCAAACTAAGACATACTCTACGGTGAGTGCATATATCACATGAAAAGTGTGTGTGTGTCGCATGATGTGTTTGTGTGCAGACGTGTGGGAGGCGGAGCATGAATTTACTCACATCTTCTGTGACAAATAATAAACCATTGTGTGTGTGTGTGGGAGGAATGTTCAGTTCTCATTATGTATTGTTTCCCTTGTGGTTTTGGCTCAAAATCCCTTTATTTGATGCTGGATCCTTTTCTTTTTGATTGATTACGCATAGATTTTCAACTCCAGTAATGCTATTCATAGCTTCTGACATGCAGCTGTCACAGCCAAAATGACAACAAAAGTCTCCCAAGATTCAGGATATTTAGGATTAATCAAAGAGCATGACCGATCTTCCAAGAATCCACAAGTACACGCGCACACAGGGTATACATAAATACAGAAAATCACACAAATGCAAACACACACATTCTGGGCAATGCAGGCCTGTGTGACAGACCACATCAGTCACACCATAGGCATTCATAAATGGTGAGCAGGCCAGCCTAATAGGTAGCATGACATTATTCCAACTCATTACCATCAACCTGGAATATTGTAACATGACAAGACCCAGTTTGATGCTTGTTAATAATCTATTTTTACCCCGATTATACTGTTGTGAATCCGGGTCAGTGAATGCCCAGTGGCATGTCCGTCACAAAATAAGAGGCTGCAGAACGGACAAGGTTTACAGAGAAGGAGAACCACAAAGATACACATCAGATTAAACTAAACGTTACGGTGGTTGCACTTTTCTTGGATTCAAAGCACAGATTAAGTTGATGTAGCAATATGTTGGCTTATCCTGGCAACATGAACACGGATCTGATAAAGTTAGACCACATTGGCAATGTCAACAGGTGAGACAAACCTGGTCTACATTTCTTCTTCTGACACACTTACGATAAAACGTGGAACATGCAAATCATATAGGCACTCCTCTCACTGATCTGAAAGATCCACATGACCATAAAAAAGCTGCAGAAAACAAATGAAGATTACTCTTCATTCACCTCTTTTATTACCAGATATACTGTGTGTGTGTGTATGTGTGTGTGTGTATAAGTGTACCACGAGAAATGTCTTGATAAAAAATAAAAAAGCATGAATTTTCCTTTGTTTTCTATGAGCAATAGTAATGATAAATCACAGTTGTGTTCTTGACCAGTCCTGAGATAATATCCAGAATCCTCTTTGTCTGCGACCGAGACAAGACCCAGTAAAAATGTGATGGATTCCGAGACGAGAGAGAACTTTAAAAGGTGGTCTTGAGATCTAGTAAGACTAAATACTTACTGTATAAAATCAACAAAAAAAAATCAAATGTTTTTTACTCAAAACAGTCTCAAAATCACAGATTTCTTTTTCATAACCATGACTCCAATACATCTCATACAATACAATACAATCTTTCACAAACCAAAGAGCCAGTCACTTTCACTCTTGAAAACTCTACAAGTTTGGCTCAAGAATCAGTGTTCAGGCTATGATTCAAAGAAAACACAACTGTAACTCCAACATGCATTACACAATTCTTGGATCATTAAATCAATCTAAGTTCTATAAGTAATGTTGCCAGTAAACTCAAATCAAAGATTAATCACAGCATCATTGGGGAATATGAATACATGCTGATTTACTAACTGGATCACTGAGTCACTCAAGGCAAAGTGTGTCCACCATCTCACGGTCCTCAAATATACAACATTTGAATTCCTATTCTCCTGAAACCTAAAAGCCTGTTTTTCAGAGCCCGGTTTATCAAAGTGTTTTCCCATCATTCTGACTGTGTATAGCACAAGTTAACATTACAGCTCTACTGCAGCTTCCTAAACACAGCCCAGTGGGGAAATCGTTCAAGCCTTCAACAGCCGTACTTAATCTTGTTTTCAAATGGGAAGTGCACATGCCTATCTGTTGTTCCAATAAAAAAAAGCTTCACAAACTTTGCTTTTCAAGAGGTTCAGTTGACTTTAATTAGATTTTACACAACTTTCAGATAGATACATTCAACATAACCCTATAAATAATAAAGCATGCCACTTGCCTTTCACCGACAGAACATATAAACATGTCTGTTGATCCTGTGAGCCTCCCGTTTGTGAAAAGGAGATTTGTCCTTGCTTTTGAAGGCCTCGACAATTTCTCTATTGGACCGTGTTTAATCTCTGTGAGAAGCCACAACGCAGCAGTAAGTTCATTGAGGTTGTGCGATGCATGATTTTAAATGGTGGGAAACAACATTTTAATAAGATCTTAGTTGAAAAACATTGAATCTAAGGGCTGATTTATGCTAACTGATTGCTTAAAACAAAGCATGTAACTGTGAAAGTGTCACTCGCAGGAATTACAGTAATTACCCAGTAAGTCATTTACATATTGTGTTTTCATTTTAAAATGGCAAGCCACCTAAAATATCGCCTGGAAAGATCAACATAAACGTACTGATCCATGACAAACTAGACACTGTAACAGAGTAAATCTGTGTGTTTGCAATCTCTATAATAACGACATGTATGTGCAGGACGGATTACGACTGTCAAAGTTATTTATGTTCTATTAGACATGAAGCCACTGTAATACAGAAGTTGATATAAAAATTGAAAGACTTCTTCTCAGAAGCTGGACGTGAGGCTGTGAACTGAAGTGAAATCCCTCACACTGGAGGATTGGGCTGGATGTTGTGTATGCCTGCTCAGCAAAAAAAGCAAACATGCGGATGGAGTCTTAACTGCTGATCTAGGAGATCTGCTTCATCCCCTCCATGACAGAGGTCATGGCAAACTATCAAAAACACAACATGGATCAAGCTAAGGATGTTAACACAAGCCAGTGCCCATCAGTATTTACCCCCTTACTCCAGCGACAATCACTTAAACTGTTGCCAAATGATTTTTATTTTTGAAAGGACAAATAGCTTTGTGTTTATGTTTGAGAAAAAAAAAAATTAAGTTTAAGATTAAAAGGGAACAAATAATATGTCTGGGATACTTGACCCATAGAAAAGTGCAAGCTGTCTGGGCTCTTTGAAGCGGCTTTGTAGGTAGACGATGGTGTTACTCAACCACGGGATACATTTTAGTATTCACAGTGAAGGCCGGGTCACTATTAAATGCATCACTCCTCATACTGTAAGGCCTTGTTAATTGGCTTTTTGAAGAGGCTCTCGAATGAATAATAGCAGCATCCTTTATTCTGCAGGCCTAGTTAGTTGAAGAATGTGTCATTAGTTTTAGGTCACAGGTTTTCAAGCCTCTTTAAGGGCTCTGGCGAAAGAAAGCTCAAGTGCACATGCTCGCAGCATTGACATCTGTTCATCTACAGATTTAATTTACCTTCGAACAACACAATCACACACCTGTTGGGTTCCTGGTTGACTTTAACGACACAACTAGGTTTATTTCTGCATGTTACACTACATTAGTTCAGGTCAGGGACTGATGTTGGGTAATAAGCCCTTCTCTCAGTTAGTCGGAAATAAAGCAACCTGATATCAAGAGGCCTATGATGCGCCACAATAACGGATTTTAAACTGGCAGAAGAAGTATATATTCCAGACAGAAGTTTGGGATATTTGTTGTGATTTATTAATCATTGGCGAACAAGCATAAAAGAAAACAAACAAAGAAAACAAAGTGGCTCATTTGACCCCTTCAGGTGCCTGCTGGCCCTATACAAACAAGAGGTGCCTAGAGTATGGTGCGGTCCGGTTCTTGAAAAAGATGAATAAATAAAATACTCAAAACAAATAATAAACAGTTATTAGAGAGAGCAAGGGGCCTTGCACAAACGTTTCTTGCCTGGATGAAAAATATTATGTTTTCAATGGAAAACAAACATTAGCCAGAAATGACATATGTCCATGCTCTATTAGTATGATGCGAACATGGATTAAAACATGTTATAATCAGTTAAAGATGTCACTTTCTATTATTTTATATTTCAAAACAGAAATAAATACTTCTCAAATATTTATCTTGTGTCATACAAAACAAACAAGGTCATTTTGAAGAAGGATACTGAAAGAAAACAACGAAGCACTGTGACTTGAATGTGATGATACACAAGAGGATCTAGTCCCCAAACCATGAGAAACAGACCCAGGTCAAAAGTATACGATGTATACAACTCATGCACCTCCAAATACATGTAGTGTACATCGGGATACGAAGATATTTAAATAACTTTAAAAAGGGGGCTGAATAATCAGCAAATAGATAAGAGAAATAGATACAGTCATGGAAGAAAGAAAATTCTGAGACAGAATACAGAGAGAGAGAGAGAGGCTGAGACAAAGAGAGAGAGATAGAGAAAGAGAGAGACAAAGAGAGACAGAGAGAGTGAGAGAGACAGAGACAGAGAGAAAGAGAGAACTTGCACCTCCGTCGACACATGCGACAGTCCAGCCCCACAGCCTTCTCTCTCTCTCTCTCTCTCTCTCTCTCTCTCTCTCTCTCTCTCTCCTGCTGTCTCTCGCAACCACATCTCTTCATTTCTCCGTCTGCTCAGCCGTCTGCTTTTTTGTTGTGCCACATCTCTTCATTTTCTCCTCCTTCCTTCTCCTTTTTATTTAAATTCTCCATCTTCGACATGTTTCTCACGTGAGGTCCGCTAACTTGCAGAGAGCACTGTGGATGCCGACTTAAAAAAGAAAAAGAAGGCAAATGCTCTGTCGGGGAATAAGAGAAGAAACTACGCACGTTTGCATCTTTCATTGAGTGCCTTGGATTGAACGGAGCAACACTATGGATCTGTCATTCATGGCTGCGCAGGTGAGATATCGTTCCTCCAATTTAACAAAGGATGTCTGGCTCGTCCGAACTTTTTATTACATTTGTCCATTTATTTCATGGGCGTGGCCGGTCAACAAGTTCATGTGGCGATTTGAACATTTGACATTTTCAATACCATAGAAGTCTATTAATCGAGATGGATTAACATACTACATTTAGTTCTGCTTCACTGGAATATCAATTCCATGTCGATAAAGGGATCTCATGTTGTCTTATTCCCCCCCCTACTGGATTATTGTAGTGATCTTTTAGTAAATACATAAGTTTATATGGCTTTAGGTTTGTTGTAGTTAACAAGGTTATGTCCGACATGGACATGCTGTACTTAAGCGCGATTTTTGTGTCAGAATCCAATGTAGGACTGTGTGACAAAAAAAACAACATAATTAAAACTTATAAGACTTCATTATATTTAATTAATAAATGTATTTTTTATTCTTATTTAGTTGTATTTTAGTTACATTCGTTTGATTGGACCAATACCATATGGCATATTTGTGTTACCTTTGCTTTGCATATGTCAATTGATTTTGGTTTCATAGATATAATAACATGTGTTATTGAGCATCTGCTTTGGACATGTGGTTTGTTTCCATTAGAAGCTTCTATTGCAGGCTATTATTCCCTCCAGTCTCTCAGTGTCTGGCTGCTTATGGTTTGTCTGGTGCCATCTACTTTGCCATTCTATGCGCAACTGCTATTGAAAGGGTTCGGAGGGTTAACTGTGCTGCCAATGGCTGTTCAGTGGGCCAAATGCTCTCAAATCTTGTACCCGTAAATAGAAAATGTATTGCCATCCTAGAATACATTTTGAACAACAACAGAGGAGAGCATGAAACCTAAAGTAAAACAAGCCTGGATGATTCACTATCATTGTGCCAACTTATAATGAGTAATATAATACATATTCACGTTAAAATGGTGATACCATGTCTTCTAGGACTTTTTGTGCTCTTGTGTTCTTAGAAACTTTGTTTAGGTGGTAGTGCACAGGAACCAGGTTTACCGACAGAAGCACAGTGAAGGAGGCAGACCGCTGTCAGCCCTTTGTGTGGGCAGTCAGTTACTCATATTCCCAACTGGGAAGGGTTTAATACCACAGTGTTTGAAACCACTCAGCTGGAGCCAGTGTAGTATGTTTCTTCTGCACTGATGAGGATGCACAGCAACGAGCGAAACACACTGTCAGTAATGGTGGAAGACAAGGAGCTGATCTTGGATGTTTTTATTTAAGCAATTGTGCAACAGTATTGTCCAACACATGTAATGATAGGCATTACAAATAAATAAAAAAAGATCAAATATTGTAAAAATGAATTTGTTCAACAACAGAAAAAGATCAGCACAGCACAACATGTAATTCATTTACATTGATTCCTTAATATTTAGTCTATAAAAGGAAATTGTGAAAGTGCTCAGAACAGATGGTGACCCAATAAAACGTCCCCACTAACGCCCTACTTTGTTTTAACACATAAAAATTAAAAAAATGACTTCAGCAATTATAAGAATAACAACATTTGCCTCTAGTGAACCAGGAAAGCTCACAGACAGACTGGGAACTTTGATCAATAAATGTACGGTTAATAAGTTCACATACAGTATACAGCAGGATATTTGTGTGATTTAAATGTCTGTCTATGCGGATTACGCTTCACTAAATGCAACAAAAATTGACTTGGCACAGAAGTGTGGATTGATTCATATGTACTGAAATGGAAGCGTATCTGTTCCCTGAGACGCGTGAGCAGCGGATGTCAAAAACGTGTTTCGTGTGGATCGGCCGTTTTGGTGGCAGGTGACAACCGTTTAGCAAGAAGTCACAACTTGAATGAGGTTTTGCTTCCAGTTCCCCATCACCCCATCACATCTTACTTATTTCTTGCTGCTCCTCCAGTTTTTTTTCCCAGGAATCCATATCCTCCTCTTCAAGAATGCAGCCCTATCAGAAAGCTAATGGCTAATTTTACTGAGGTGAAATTCATTCCAGTGCCCTGAGTCACTCTGTAATGGTGACTGTGAATGAAGTCAGGCAAATGTCCCCGGAGTTTTCAACATTGACTTCGCAATGGATGATTTTTTTGCCCATTCATCTCAGCGTAGCTCTGCCGCCTGCAAATTCCCTGGACCTTCGCTATCATTTTGTCTTTAAAAGATGACGGATGCTGCCATAACTGTTCTCTCCTAAAGACAGGGAAAGTTTTCAAAGAAGTCAGAGGACCTGGTTACTGAGGATGACAAAGGAGAAGTTCAGAGGATGTACTGGTTGTTATTGCTACAGTGTAATTTAAGACCACACCTTAAACTCTTTGCTGTTATATATTAATCATGAATTAATTAATTTCCTGAAGAAACTAAGCTTGGCATTCAGTAAAAACACATCCTCCAAGACAAGAACATGCATCATGTGTGTACCTCGATTGGCCATTATTTTTGCTGCATTTGCCACTCTTCTTTTTGTTAAAATGATTTTGTACGATGTCACAGAAACATGCTTAATAGCTCTCTGCAGGACAATGTGTACGCTTTTGTGTTTGGTGAAAGATTTGCATTTGGCAGCAATGCCTCACTGGTTTGAAATGAAAAAGGCCATACTTCATTAGGCTGAAAGTGATGGCATCCTCGAGCATTGCAAAACATGGATTAATAGGTGACAATCACAGTGAAGCTTTTGAATACTAAGCTGAGGCGCAATGAGGCAATTTGTCCTGTATAATTTTAAATAGACTGAATTGAGTAATGGACTAATTTCCCGTAGCTCCTTTGAAATGGATATTGAGATTTATTTTTAACTTTTGTTTTTCCAGACCAACTACTGTGATTGTTAATTACACTGTGTACATCTTTGCACCTTGAGCAGGATGTCGCTGTCGGAATGCTTAAAATGAGCCAGGGTTTTCGCTGGTTACTAACTGACGTTGGGGTCAAGTTTGATGTGTTGTAGACAGGCTCCAGAGCCATCCTGGGCATTTTGCCAGTCTCAGAGTTGCTTCGACTGATCTGATCTGCCACACAGGGTAGCAAAGCCCTTACGGCTCTGTCTATCCAGTACACAGTGACCCACTGGCCCTGGCCTTTTACTCAGTTTTGCATGTACACACGTGCATGCATGCAGCAAGTGTTTAAAAACGCGTGTACTATTGTGACAACATTTGATCCCCATGCGTAATAGATAGGCACAGAAAGGAATGCATTTCCTTTACGTTACTTTCATGTCTGGACAGTTAACTCTTGAATGGAACGCTATAGGTCCATACGGTAGTCTCACCTCAGATGATTTGTCTTTTCATGACTGGCCATCAGCGTTTCTCATTACTCAATTACTTATTCAGTGAGACTGTGGCTCTGAGTCATTCTACCTGATAGGGTTGTCAATGTCAGTCATCTTAGAAAAGACAGATGAAAGGGAAAGGATGATGACGGAGGGAGCAGTTTACAGCCTCCACACAAGCACAGCCATCTGTGTTTACCCACAGCACCAGGACCAGGAACAGACAGGAGAGGCAGATACGCTTCACTTTGGTGCCATGATAGCACAATATAGCAAGTGCTAGAAAGTCAATTCAATCAGAATAGATGATTTTAAAGTTAGTAGATGTGTTTAGCTGGATTGCCCTGATGCAGTCTGTTCCACACTCTCATGCAGGTTACATCCAGAATTACATTTTTGTTTGCAATATCATTTGCAAATGCTACTTTGATTATAAGGTCATAATTAAACAATTGGTCCAAATTAACATATAAGGGACAACTGATCGTAGAAAGACTGGCTGACAACGTGACAAGAAGACTTGTTTGTGCTCCACTGCCCCCCTGATAAGAAGCCAGATATGGAAATGCGGTTGAATAGTTCACGGATGAGATTATTTTCCTATTAAACACACTTTGCAATAAAGACAATCTTTGTGCTCAATTGCATAAAAAATTCAACTACATAACCATGTTATCTCACTGTGCATTCTTCACAACCGGTCTCTCCCGTTGAAAGAATAAATCTCCTGGTCTCCAAGAAGAGGCTTATAATGATGTCAGACCATCCTTTTCATCTCTAGGAGTTCATTTCCCCTCTGGTGTTCAGTTTGCCATTTCAGCAATTGGCTTCATATTGTGAAAACAGCCCCGGTTCTCAGACGCCATCCTCTTTTATGACCCTGCAGTGTTGTAAACAGGTTAAAAAAACAACAGTTACCTTAATTAAACCAATTACAAAGAGCTGTACAGTATGCACAAGAATAATCAATGCTTTAAATACATGAAAAGCAGGTGAATCCGTCTTTGTTAGGTCTGCTTTCTATTTTTAGTAGCTTCCCCAGGAATAGATGTGACAATTTGATGCCTTTTTAATTCGGTGTTTTATTTTTTTTTACTGTTTTAATCAAAACACAAATTTGCAGAATAATGTTAAAAATCAATCCACAGTGTGTGAATTCATTTTTTTTGTGTGTGTGTGTGTGTAGAAAATGAACATGTGACTTGACACAGCCAGCAGGAGCGTTCAAAGACTTAAACGGACTACAAAGGGCCAGTATGCAATGTTAAAAAGTAAACCCTGTTAATGAGGAGAATGTACTGAAGCCTTCAAGTGATGAAGATGTAAGTGTGCTTTTCACAGCAGGACTACTTCATGGTTTACTTTCACTTGATGGATTTACTCCATCTAAAGAGAACATAGCAAACACTGGAGGCAGGAGCATTTAGAAGGAACACACTTTGGTTGGAGATTAGCTTTAATTAAATGGCTGATTTTTACGTCATCCTCCCTATAATCAAAACAAAAATTCATTTAAAAATAACAGTTTACGTCTACTAGCTGTTGCTGATAGTGGAGAAAGTCCAGTTGAATGAACAGCCCCAGGATCAATCTCTCCCTGTTAAAAGGAGAAACAATTGACGAACCACCAGGAAGCTGCAGGTCTCTATTTTTGGCTCTGATAACTGTTGAAGCAGGCACCAAACCGCCTTGTAAACAAATTGACCGTTTGCTAAACCCCTTGCCCGAGCAGAGATTGTCCAATCATAACATAGCAACAGTAACTGGGCACGGCAGGCCTATCGTGCTTTGGATTTCTCTGAAAAATGAAGCAGACGTGTGACAACAACGGGAACAGGGCATATAAGAGGTTTGGATGATGGTTTATTTTATTATTTATTTATTTGTCTCTCTTTGTTGGATTTGGAGAAGTTGACACTCCAAACAGCCAAACACATTACCAGAGATAGCGTTACATTTGTGTGTTAGTCTTCTTGCTTTATCCTTTGTGTTTTAGCACAATATCATGAACAGTATGTAGCCAACTGCATATTTATGATCTCTTCACAGGGTTCTTGTTTCAAAATGAGTCAGCTGGGAACATTAAAAAGTCAGTCAGAGACAGTGTAGACCTGTATTGGCACTTCCTTCTCAGAAAAAAAGTCAGTCAGAGACAGTCAGAGAAAAAAGTCAGTCAGAGACAGTGTTTTCAGCCAACTCACTGTTGGCATAGAACAAGGGTAAGTAACCTTAGGCATGTGAGCCACCATTGGCACACAGTAGCTAAACAAATGGCACACTATCAGGTGTGCAAGAGAGTCTTTTGGAAACGTTCCCTCTCATCCGCACGCCAAATTACCTCTTTCACAGCCATGGGGCATTGTGCGGCCTGTTATTTAGAGTAGTGTGATTGATTATTTTTCCCCCATCTTCATTCGGCGAAAATTAGAATTTGTTGCCTTGTTTCAAACATTTCATTTTATTGAGATAAAAATAATTGGTGGTAAGTTGGTAGGCTTCATGATTTCAACTCAGACATGGATGTTTGCATGAGGATGGCAGCCTTCTGTATCATGCTCTCATATATAATTACAATGTCCTGATTATGGGAGAGAAATGTTGCCTATATCGATGTGAAGTTATAATTAAACTTAATGTACCATAATGTTGTATGCCATACATTAACAAGAAGCTTTAAAAATGGCACTTCATATGAAAATGTTGCCGACCCCTGGTTTAGAAAGAGAGAGGAGGCACTGCCAATGCCTCACAAGGAATAACAATCCTGTCCGGTGCTCTCAGAATATCGAAATAAATTTGGTTAGATGATTAAAAGTAGTTTAGTTAGTTTAGCTTAGTTTGCTAGCTATAGCTGATACAAATCTGTTAGCGCTTTTGTTATTTCAGCCTGAAAAATGTAACAATCTCTGGCTGGAAATAAGAACCCAGCTTTTTTCCGCATCTCTCTGAAATCAAACAACCCTATCTTCGAAAATCTATTTTTGAGGGTAAATGTTACCATTTTTATTGTGCCGAGAAAGAAAAGAGACCCTGACAGCCACAGCCACCGCAATTAAGGGCAAGGCTCACCGATACGCAGCTACTGGTTAGATTGGGGGGGTCACTTGACAGAATACAGTGATGAAAATAATGTGACTCAGCTGCCACATTACTCTCAGTAATGTCCCAGTATCTTCATGCTATCTTAGCTTACAACATGTTTGCACTACAGACACAAACATCTTCCAGCTGTTTTGCACCTGAAATGAGTGATTGCATATTGCATATAAAAAGTCCTAGGGAGAATGAAAGGGACTTAATGGACTGTGACAGCCAAGTATGAAGTAATAACATCTTTCCCTGACAGACCTAACCCCCCTAACGGCTTGATACTTCCTATATAACCGTGGCTCTGATAGGCAGCAGGTATGAATTATGTATTCTCATATAAATAATCTATTTTTAACTCATCCTGGGATCATTTCAAAGCAGCTTTATCTCTGTATTGATATGTTAATGAATTAAACTGATGTTTTAGGGTTAAACTTTGATGTATATTGACTCATCCTGTTCATCTTTTGTATTTTTTTTTACATAGAAGCACACATACAATTCAGCTCACGAGTGGTTCTTTGAATGAAATGATGGGAGTTAAACAGTGTGCGGCTGCTTTGCTTTTGTGAAGGCCGGCACAAAGCTGAATGGCAGCAGCTGATTACACACTATCAAGGAGGAAGCAGAGATGAATGATCATAGTTAAATATCACCACAGCTGCTGTAAGGCATTGAGCTCATTATGCATGTTTTTAATCATTAGCATGCCGAGCATAAAGTAATAAAACTATATGATCATGTTGTGTAGTGAGTCTCAAGCACAGCTTTTCCAGTTTTCCAGGAGATGTTTCATCCCCGGGTGCAATTTCAGTTAATAACCCTTGTGAGTACAGGTGAAAACAAAATTCTAATAAATATTTCTTGTTGGTTTGAACACAAATGTGTCAGACATAAATTTAAAGGGGCTTTTAGATTGTTTTCCATTTTTGGACAACATCATTTCTGGTGCAGTTTTTCCACAATTTATGTCAGTTTTCACCCTTCAGCTTTAAAGCCCAAGTGGCTTTAAACAATTCCTCTGTAATAACACCAACAGCAAAACCTGCTTTGGATTTGATCCGTTTCACTGGGCCTTATACACTTTGAGTCTGACCTTGGGGCTTTGTTCAAAGAAAGTTCCTCTGAAACTAATGACAGTGTTCAGACAGGCCTTTTTCTCCTTCTTTTCCTCTCACTCACCTCTTGTTCAATTTGCAAAGAAGCTGAGGTTATATCGAACATAATGCACCTTCACTCCCCAAGAAATACTATCGCTCTAAGAGAAAAATCTTAAGTTCGGAGTCCAAGGCAGACATTAAGGTTTCAATGTCTCAGCATGGAGCCACAGCTCAGGAACACACAGCAGCTCATTATCCTGGATTATGCGACACCGTTCCTATGAGGACTCGCTGTAGTTCAGTCTCAAAGCTCATTTGTGTCATAGGCATCTGATTATTAGGCCACAAATGGACTAGTTTCAATTTCCCTGCTGATGAACTCCTCAAAATGTAAATTATAACTGTCCTCTGTGCTAAAGTATGGTGTGTTGCTGCTGCTAATTTACAGCAGCTACTTTTGTCATACAATACTAGCCTCGCTTAATGCTCCACAGCTCTTATTATGTTTTATATGAAACAAATCTGACTGCGACCTTCTCATTTCGGGTGCATGCAACTTTAATGGCCAGATGATGAATCAGGCACTTACAGTCAGCTGTATTACATATGGAAATCATTTGGAATGCCCGCTGGTATGCATGAGTGGTGGAGAAGTACACTAACTTAGATTCTTCTTAAAATGTTGAATTTTTTATGGTGCTTACAAGGAGTTGTGAATCAATTCGCAACTAGAGCTTGAAGCTATTTCTTGTAGATACTGTGGTGTGTTTTGAGCTAAATAGGCATACCATAATGTTGTTTTTTACCATAGTTTCAGTCCTAACAATCATAGTAGTGCATATGGATCTATAGTCTCTCTCTGTTGCTGTTATGTTTCACTGTTCTACCCCTGAGCTATTTATAAAACATGACCTTATGAGGTTTTTGCCATGATTTCAGGCATTTTGCTCCAGTCAAAATGAGTGAATGAGTATCGAGCTTGTCCATGTTGCAACCTGTAGTGCAGCACACCACTCTGGTGTGCAGTGCATCCCTTATCCATTTGGGCTTACAGCTACTCTGTAAGCATTACACAAACCCTAGGGTCTATGCTGTGTGGGATAACCATTTACCCACCCGTGTGTAAAAACAACAAACAAAAAAACATTCAAACACTTGCATAATTTAGAAGCAAATTATATTGTTTATTCCTGTAATTACTAATCAAAGACTGAACACATCGTAATTGATTTATTTTACACCTGAGATTTTATGAAACGCCAACAGTTTACACACAAACACACATATATGTACAGGCAAGGCTTTGTCTCCTGGCACCCACTTCATTTCTACCTGTGATATAGTATATCCATCTCAGAGAATGAATGCAGTGCCCTAAAGAGCAAGTGTGTGTGTTTGCATGTAAATCATATCAACAGGGATTTTTTTCTTTGCAAAGGAATAATACACATAAGATTTTGCTGTTGCGCACATGTGTTTTGTTACATCATCCGTAAACTACCAAATATGTTTTTCCCTTAATGCCTCAAACTTGCATAAAGACATGGCCACAAACTGTAAACATCAGATTAATTCCAGACTGAGGGCAAGCAGAGTTAGGGAGCACATGCTGAACTGTAACAGTATTTGAAAACACTAACTAGGCCAACATGGCACTCGCGTGACAAATTCATAACACACCCCCTCCTCCTCCTCCCACGGGGAAAATACGTACATACAGCAACCATTCATAAATGCTGATGCCAACCTGCAGTGGTATTTACAGTACTGTAGCAGCTACACCGCTACAGCCGTGAGATACTAATTCCATTTTACAGGAGTTGTGTTGTGATGCTGATGGCTTTATACACACTGAAGAAACATAAGAGCTGATTGTGGCATCAACAAAAACAATGTAAGGACACTTTCCTCTTCTTTTCCTAAACATCTCTTACTTTTATCTGTGAGGTTTGCTTCAGACGTTCTCAGTCGGATTCAGGAAACTCCCTTAATTGGACAAACAAAATGTCACCTATTCATGAGGAGAGGCGCTGTGTTGAGATTTGGTCCCCAAAATTGCCATATAAGGCTGCCTGTTCGGAGCCATTTCTGGAGAAGTTTCTTTCAGATAAATGTTCCCAAAGAGTAAAAAAAGAAGAAATGAACATGCAGAGCTCCAATTTCTGTTTTTAGAAATTAGCAGACAATTGCTAAATAATATGTTTCTAAAGAAAAGCAGTTCATGACTAACATAGTATGAGAGGTGGTCATGTGACAGATATTGGAAGAGAGAGAATACTATAGCCTAAAGTAGGTTATGTTACACTGTTTGTGTAACAGATGATGATATTAGACAGCGACCTGCATAAAGACCCTGAGGCAGATGTCAGAGAATTTTACAAACTACTACTGAAATGTACAAGTTTATGTGCCGAAATATGGCAATACAAAGTATGCATAGAAAAAGAAATGTCAAGTCAATTTGGATTATTTTTCTGTGGTGGACACACCTATTAAAGGCTGCAAGGACAAACGTAACGTTTGTTTGACCAGAAAAAGAAATGTACACAAATCAATCAAAAGATCAATAGAATACATTTTGTGTCTCTTTCACAAACTGCCATGAGACTGGGTTGGGACTTAATATGCACTGAAGGTTATTGGACAGGTTTGGGTGATGTCATCCTGCATCAACTTAAGCAGTTTTTAGTGTGCATACCAACTATTGATTTTACTTAATTTGTTGTCTTTTTTCCATTGTGAACAGAAGTACATAGTCAAAACCTGCTTAGAGTTAGTATGGGAGTGGGATACAGCTTTAACAGAGGGGATAATTAATCATGTTTCTCCATGAGATTGCACATTTGTGACAGCTGCTCGCAGGCTATTACACAATAGAGGAACAGAGCAAGGGGAACATAACTATAAGGGTACTTTTATATGTAAAAAATAAAGTGAAAAAAACAAACGATATAGGGATAAAGGCCCTGAGGAATTGAAAGGCTTATGCTTAATTTATATTTTACAGGAAGAGTGAAGGCTCAGACGGGTCTGCAGCAATAGCTGAAGTTTGTAGAACAGGTTGACGCACCCACTGTGCACAACAAGAAAGACTGCTGTGTTTGATCGGCTGATCAGAAAAGTTTTTGGATTTTCATTAATAACAAACTTACAGTACAGTTATTCTGGTGATTTATTCGACACACACACACACACACACACACACACACACACACACACACACAGGATTAAAGAGAAGTTAGTGGAGAAAGTTTGCTGATACTGCTTAATGAGTCTGCTCTGTGTTTGTATCAAATTTTGTGTTTAGTAAACAATGGCAAATAATATGCACTGAACAGACTCAGAACACTCAGCACATAATTATGTCTGTATAGTACAGTGTGTGTGCATGTTTACTTCAATGCATGATGTATGTGCAAGATGGGAGTGAGGGAAATTCCTTCCATCTGGCTGTAATTTCTGAATCACTCCTGCTACCTTTCAGTCACATTTCCCAGTGGAGTTATCTTACAGTACTGAAAGTTACAGCACTACAGTGCAAGTGGCTGTGGATAAGACCAGCTGCCAAATACTATAAATGTAAATATTTAATGGTATGTGGGGTCATGCAGATCACTTTAGCTCTGAAACACAGAAATTAATCAGTCAGCATATTAAGGAGAGATCTACAGAAAGATGTGAATACAAATTGCCCAAGAAAAAAAGAACGAAGCTGCGAAAGATGCAGATGCTGAGTGCATGTGATTACATTAACTTTAACACTGTATTCATATATATTACATGCATGCCATAACAAGTAACTAGTATCCTTGTAACTATTGTGTGACCAATATATATTCGCCCAGAAAACAATTAATTAAGGGGTTTATATTGCAGTTTTCACAATATCCCATAGAGGGCGCTAGATGCAGGCAGAACGGATCCATATTCAGCCGAGGTCAAAGGAAAAGACCCACCCTGCATAGCTGGTTGAAGAAGAGACGATCGGTTAAGGTTAGGCATTGACATCGAGTAGTTAGACTCAGGATAGCCCATTGGTGCGGGCAAGGTTCCTGATCAACTCACGATACCCTGGACAGCATTGACGCCTGGCCAATCCTGGCGCACGAATGATACACATGGCAGGACTTTAAGCAGTTCAGAAAAGCAGTGGGATTCATAATAGCGTGAGATTGTTGTGCAAGTTAGCTACACAGTGAGAAGAAAGTTGTTTTAAAAGTTGTTGTGAAAGTTATTCAGGACAGAGGTACAGCATTTCGGTATTTTGTGGAAGAAGGTTATGGAAGACCAGGATTTGATATGTTTTGATGATTATTCTCTGGTCAGTGTATTTCATGGATGTATGAAGAGAACTGGATACAGTGTTGGAGGCAGCGGCCCATTTATTCCTATGAAAGTTGCTCAGTGGCACATAAAGCAAAAGTAAGTTTGACTTGAGTATAAAATCACTTGGAGCCACATCCATGGGGCCCATAGAGCACGCGCATTAGCATTTCTTCTAACCCCGTCTCCCAGGACTCAGTCCAGCCTTGTTCTGGGGCTCATTCGCATGAAAGGAGGAAGGAAAATATCTATATTAGTACATTTTACAACTTTTAAGACCTAATGATTTAAATGAGGGCTATACAAGTGTCCGGACGTTGATTCAAAAATGTAATTACTTTTTCCAAGTTACAGATGTCTCTTTCCCAATTTAAGTAAATGGGATAAAGTCTTTTGTCGTGATATATCTGTAAATTGTAATTCCAACGTTTGGCCACTATGTAAAATTAGCTTAAAAGCCTGACGCTCTTCCTGGGAACTTGGTGTATTTTCTTTTTCTGTGTTAGGTTTATACATCGTGTTCATTTTCATGTCCGCGAATTGACTAATTCAGATTATTAGGGAAAAAGCAAGAAATATATTACAATATATTGTAAATCATTCACAATGCTGCTCAGAGGAATTGCAGTCCACAGCAGGGAGTCTCTTGTTACATGCGCAGCCAGTACCTCCTTACAATGACCTCCCCATTAAGCAAATGATATGATGTAATTTTAGCTACAATTGGAGCTAGTGCTAGCTACATTCATTTAAAAAGGTGGCAGACAGAGTTGCTAGCTCCATAATCAACACAAGTCATACCCACTTGGTACATACAAAGTGTTCACTAGGCATTATGGAACAAGATCAGGACATGGACGAACATCTCGCAAGTGATGACTTGTACTTAGTGGCCTAGGTCTATGGTCCTGGAGTACTGAGAATCGGTTTATTGCCAAGTACGTTTGCACATACAAAGAATTTGGCTTGGTGATTGGTCATAACAATAAACACAGTGCAATCGAATAAGACATAATTTAAAAGACAACAGAGTGAGGTCTAGCACCCAGGACTGAACCGTGACCTGGACGCTTGGGGTTGGAGAGGAGCGCAGATCTCTTCTGGGCCTTGTAGGGTTTTGCAGTGAGAAAAGTGATATGAAGTAAATGTGAGGTTTGGCTGTAATGCTCATGCTGCCATTCTGTTAATTTTGATGGTAGAATTTCTCCTGTGTTGTTATTCATATTTAGGTGTGAGGACGACACACTTTAATCTTACTTTTAGCTCTGCAGCATTAATAGAGCTAAATGTATTACATCCTTCAAACAGTAGCTTTCTTCTTTGCAAATACTAAACCGTGCATATCAACGAGATACTGAAAACAGTCTGCAGAGCAAATTAAAATATTTGCATTATGAAGCACTGTTGGATAGAATCACCCTTTGCTTGGATTGGTCCCTACAAGCAGGAAGCATATCACTGTGCTTTTTTTTAATGGTGTTAAATGTATGTTTCTATACTGTGTGAGACACAGATTACAACAATATTTTACAATATATCAAACAGTGATCCAGAATTAGAATTATAAACTTGGTAGTTCAATAGCAAAAACAAGATTTAGTTGATGGTTGAGCTAAAATGAGAGCTTTTCATCTCCAATCTGCTTGCTCTGTATAGTAAGAGTGGGTACAAAGCATCGCCAACCCTGCTGCACCTCACCCTGAGCAAAGTCTTACATGAGTGGAGATTCAATTAAGGGCTACCATCTCTACGCCTGAAATCTATCTGTATTGCACAGTGAATAAGCAGGCATGGATGGAGCCGTAGGGGCAGCTGATGCCAGCAGCAGTTACACAAGAGGTGATCTTTTTTTTACTCAGGTAGCTTTCTTACACAACAAAAGCTCCTCAGAAACACACTACCTCCCTCAGGTTTGATAATGACAATGAGATGACTGATTTTATTACAGAACAAATCTTCTGCAGTAAAAAGATACATGATTAGATATCTTTTTAACAAGCCATTTTGTCCACCCTGCTCTCATTATTTCCAATGCAAAGCATCTTTTTTCATCTTAGACTCGAAAAGGAGAAATCATTCTAACCTCTGATGCTATATGTATGTTGTTTTATTCTGTATGATCTATACAATTCAGTGACACTGATTGTCATTTACAGCAGTGGTTTACTCTGGTTTTAATTTCAACACATTGTGTCAAAACTAAGGCCAAGGTTGAACACAGAGCAGAGCATCGACATTGAGCCTATGTCCACTTTAGTTAACAAAATAAACCAAAGACAGCCAAACAAAATGCCAGGAGACAAACGGAGACGGTCTGACGGCCACAAGCTTATATAGTGTTATGTGTAATCTGCACAGGTGAGCTGAATCTTCATGATGAGCATCAACTCCACCCTCAGGCTCCTGTGGGGAGAGGCTCTCCACAGAGTGGGGGATGCATGACAATTACCTTAATTGCATCCACATTTTGCACCCACGCCAAACACACATGACATGTTTTGTTGATCTAATAATGATTTGCATCTTAGATTATTGATATTCTGTTTGTAAATTCATTATTTCATAATGCAGGTTCTGATTAGAATGTTTTAGAATTAAAGGAATTATTTATTTGCCAAAATGGAAATAATGGAAATATTTCACCAACTTGTTTTTCAGCCTCACATGTAACTGAATTTAAGAAACAAGTCATTTAAATTATTTATTGCTGAAATATTACAGGCTCTCCTCCTCTCCGTTACTATAATGTTATTTAAGGTACAGATTAAAATTGGAAAATTGCACAGATAATCTTGTGAATGAAGGCAGATATGGTTGTTTTGTACACACAGATCCATTATTTTTAACTAGATGGTGGGTCAGAAAGCATGAAACCTAGGAGCGTCATTCTAAAGTTGGTTTTGTTATAAGTCTGTCCACTTCTGTACAAAACTGCAGGTATTTTGTTAAATTTCCAATCAGAAAACAGATTTTTCCATGAATAAAGTCAGTTTTCTTAGCAGCCGTGAACATGCAAGAGATAACATATGACTCTACTGGGTGTGTTTTAATTGAAATTGCTCATAATGTAAAATGCATGAGCTCTGCATGGAGATTTTGAAGTGGTGCGCGACATTGCACAGCAAGAAATCTCTTTTGCTATAGCATGACGTGTTCTTTGGTGTAAACTGTACCATAGAACACATGCTGCTGGACATAATCCAGTTCATGCATATTTAAAATATCTGCTCCAATAAATAATAAATGGCCGACAGGCTTTGGTGAAAAACATTTTTTTCTGAAGATTTTGAAAAGTATCTCAAAATGAAGGTGTAAATGGTTAATGAATCAAGTTAAAATATGTCAAAATAAATCAGGAATATATTTTAGTGCAGGGATTTGGCAGTGCGAGTGAAGCCTTTTCATGATTTATCAACCTGTAAACTGAGTTAAACATCATCGTTTCTTTTAAAAATGAAGAAGCCGAAGGAAATGTGTTGTATATCATATCTTTGACGCTCTTGTAGTTTATGTACATGTATTAGGTAACCTTATGTTAAAAAGCCTGAATGATTGTGGTTCTTTAAAAAGCACTCTGAGAAAGTGCTACTAAGTCAAAAGAGAGAAAAAAGCATGAGCAGATTTTCAGCAGTGTGATTGTAAAGCTCAGAGAGGTATTCACCACAATAATCATCTAAATAATTGAAAACGTGTGGAAAGACTTATTATTTGATACTGTATCTGTGATCTGAGCTTCTTAATTCCTTATAATAAAGACGAATAATGGAATCATTGTCAAAATGTAAAAGTCTTTCAAATTTCCAGCTCCACTTATTCTTCACCCTCCCCTGTCTGTCTGTCTGTGTTGTGTTTGAGACGCTGCTGACAGTTGTCATGTTTGCTTTCAAGATTTCTCGGGGCGTCACAGAGCAAAGCACTTCAGATTCAGACACACACTTACACATGTCAAGAGTGAGACACTACGACAATAGAAACTTCAGCTTTGCAGACACACAGCCTCAGTCTCTTTCTTGTCACTTGAAATTGTTGCCCCTGTGATCATCCGGCACTGCTTCTCTGCCCTCATCTGGCAGGAATAACAAATCACCACTGTGGTGGGTTTTAATGTTTAATGTTTGCTGACGAGTTTAGTTTCATATCAAATCTTAAGCCATCACGCAACTGCTAATTAGTGGCCTGTATCAGTGAGTAACAGCTCCAAATGTGAACATGCATTATGTCCTCCACTTGTCATGTTTTAAAGAAATGTTTTTTTTTACAAGCCTTTATTCATTATTCCCATTTGTTGTACTGCTACAAGAGCCGATAATGGTACAAAAAAAAATTCATATTGAGGTCAGGTACACCATTGAGAAAAGAAGCATGAAGGTGATACATGCATCATTCATAATATCCAAGAAGTATAATAAACTTTCCCCTGTGCTGCTCAATTTCCACCGACCTGACAGATTGACCAGGGTGTCAAGCAAGGATCACTTGGGCTACACTTATTCTACTGAATTATAAGATGTATTGAAAAATGCCGCTGGGCTGCAGAGACAGGGAAAAATCAATGAAAGCACAGTTGTAAATCTGACCAGTATGGAACCAGGCCTTAAACTACAGGTCTCACCGCTCCTGCGTGAACAAGCCTCTTTAAAACCTCTGTAAATCTCCCACCAGATTTATGGCAACACTAGGTGTATAGTATGGTACAGACCAAATATGTTGTTTTCACTAAGTCCCCGCTATTGTGTAAAAGGAGTGGCTACTTTTTTTTTCTTCAAACCACCAAGTTAACACGAAAGGGATTAATCTGGTCTCTTTATTTATCTGTAATCCCATTTTATGTATTTCCCTGATCTATGATGCCCTAATTTGTATGTGCAGTAAGTTATAAACCTTCCTTTGGTAAATTTGAGTTGTTGTATCTTTGCACAGTTTTGAAAAGCAAGGCCTAAACTTTAAAAACAAAAAAAAGATGAACAAGTTTTAATGTAAGTGTATAGATTGTATTATATAGTTTGTTTGGCCTTCAGAATGAAAGCAAAAAAGCAGTGACAGTGGACAGAGGTATTTTCCTTTTTTACATTTTGTCCACCAAGTAGGTTTGTGTGTTCTTTTGTAACATTTTGCAATGTGCAGTACTTAAGAGAATCACTGTGTGCACCAGCTGAGCGTCTAAAGAGCCCTGCAAAAGGGAAATACTGTCCAGTGTTTGACTGTCTGAAATCACTCCCTATTTACTATAAAGCCCAATAGTTTAATTTGAGTGTCTGAATTGAGTGTGGAATCTATTGCTGCTAGTCATTGTACTCGGAAGTCGTAAAAAACAACCTCCGCAACCAGACTAGTGCGGTATGCATCCATTTTTCAAAAAGCAGTGATTTCTTAACTCCCAAGTCCACACATGAATCAAACATGAGATATTTTGTTCAGTGATTCTCTTACACCACCGCTGTCATACCACAGCACTTAACAGGAGGACTTTTTAAATATAATATAGTTTCTCCCTGCAGTAACATCTACTTACCTGACCCGTGTGCCTGGAAACACTGCATTTTACCAAAATGAGCTTGTTGGTATTGAGGGTGGTGACTAAGCGTTGAGGCAGTGAGAGGCTTGTCAGACCAACAAGTCACATCTGTGTGTAATTATTGTGTGTATGTGTGTGTGTGTGTGTGTGTGTGTGTGTCGATAGCTGCTTCTAAGTGAGCCACTTTGCTCTGCTTTTAAGCTGACTGAAAAAAAGGCTTGTTTGAACAGGATAGGGCTTTTGTTTTTTACAGAGGACATTTTGACATGTCACAGTAGGAAAAGCACAGGTATACAATAAAAAGATTAATGATGGCTGAATTCCATTTACCTGCTTTGTTTTCAGGGCCCTGGTATTGTGCATGCTGGCTCACTTGCACACTGTGTCAAGGCTCACAGGGACACTTGCTTAAAGCTGAGCCATTGTTTTCAGTAACACCTGTGCTTTTCCTATCATGACAGCTCAATATGTCTGCTGTGAAACAGGCCTATTAATGTTTGAGGGTGATGTGTTGAATAAAATATTTCCATGGCTCCTTAGTGTACTTAGTCATTGCTTTCAAATTTACAGATGAGCGTGATTGTCATATGTGCTGTCTTTGCAACATTATTTTTATTAACAATTGTTGGGACAGTGGGGATACAGCCTGAAAAAGGTTAGAAAACAAGGCGTTATACACGGAAAGTCATGCCATTACAATATATGACCAAGACAGTAGAGCTTTGAGCTCAAACATGCAAATAAAGATGCGTGTAAATAAAATATACTGCCCATTTATTTGAAAACTTACACTCGTGTTGTAGTTCAGAATGGGCAAAAGCTCAAGGGGTATACGTCTTTTTCAAAGCACCGCAGCAGCGTTCATAAATGTTTTCAGACTTGCATGAGCCACAGTTAATTTTCCACTCTGTGAAACCACTGATATCCCTGGACAGATAAGTCTGGAAGCAGCGAAAATGAAACGGATATTGCACAAACTTTTAGGCATGAATACGACCGTGTAGTGCTGTGAGGTCTAAAACTGTGTGAGCTGCCCTAGAGAGTGAACTCCTCTCTACAGGGCAAGTACTGTCTTTTATTTCGTATATAGGGAACTTTTTTATATAATAGCTGTGGGTATTGCTCATTTCAAAACCAAACATGAATCCAGAAGTAAAGTCTTTGAAATCAGTACATTTGCAGTAAGTACCGTACAACACTCTCTCTTAAAGTGCAATGTTCAGTGCCCTTGTGTCCTACAGTAATCTGGTCCAACGTCATGGCTAAAGTGTGATTTCAAAACAAAAGTCGGATAAAAATCCATAAAAACCAAAGATGACATCATATGGAGACAAAGCCCACAATAACACCCGTCCAAGCAGTCAATAGAGCAGAGATGGTTGTGACAGTTGTGTGTTTTTACTGATTGTGCGAAAGGCACAGCGGGGGTCCGCCTCTCTGTGCCTGTCTTCTCCGTTACAATTTGTTCTCTCGAGAACACCTTGAGGTTTGTTCTCCACAAGGACACAAGTATCGATTTTGTGATTTTACCTCATATTCTCCCCGAGTGCAGAAAAACAAGTAATTCGCTCTGACTTCGTCTTAACAGCCAATGCTTGAGTGCTTTTGTGGGTATATGTTTTGATTTCCCCACTACCCAAAGACATTTATTTGGGCTTTGCTTGTTTTCTCAAAAGCCATTTCGCTGAGCACTTACTTATGGCGATATCCCACAGGAGGCAATTAGAGTCCATTCTATTTCACAATTACTGTGATTACCCGTGAATGGCACAGCTGGAGGAACAGCTGGGATGAATAAATCAAAGCTGTGAGAGCAGGTGAAATCATACAGTGAAAGAAGCTTCACTGTATCGTCTTCCATAGATTGGGGTTTTTTGGAGTATCGCACAGGTGTAGGCATCACTCAGAGCCAAGGAGGTGCGAAATATGCAAGTCGGGAGTTTTCTCTTGTGTTGGTTAATGGACAATAGTTGTTTTCCATATAATACACAATTGAATGAAAGTTGTTTATTTTTAATCCCATTCATTTCACTCATCACCTACAATATCAAATCAAAAATGTAAACGTTTTTTCTCTCAATAGCGTTAATTTCAACTACTTTCTTCTGCTGGAAGAGTCTCTTTGGAAGATTTCTAAAACCAGTGCTTGTGCTAATGGTTCCTTTCTTCCTTCACAATTAAGTGATGGAAGTCAACACAAGATTACACAAATTGCTCATATCTTACATTCAATGTTTGGCTGTGATTCTTGTGTTTATCTCGCTGTAGAACTACTTTACTCTTAGTCACTTTGGAGGATATAGGTAAGCTACTGGATATCCAAAAAGCGAGGTCTAAATGTATCCAAGAAGCATCTGAGACAGATTGAAATCAAATAGTTTGAACCTCCTCGGGAGCTGCTGAAGCTACAGTAGTTGTAACTAAAGTGCAGAAATCATGCTTCTTCAATTGTTTTAGCAGTTACCAAACAGCTTGAGCTGCATCACCACCACCCTCTGCACTGGGATAGGGCCAACCCTGCTTTGCATGTAGCCCAGGAAAACCGCGACAGATTGCAATTAGATTTGTGATCTGGCCAACAAAAGACCCATATATGAGGCTATGTGTAAATGGCAGTGCTTTAAATCTCATCTGGACTATTTTTGGATATGAGACAAGTGTAAATGTTGCCTCTGTGGAATAAGTTACCTCTATCATTCCACCATTTGGCAGCAACTGATCACAATATGCTAGTGTGGTTTGTTTTCCAATAGGGGCATACAATTTAGGACATCTAAAATTTGTATCTAAAGATCTATAAATGCCACTCTTCCTTTTGTTTACCTGGTGTGCTTAAACAATTAAAACAGGTCAACATTAGTTTAACAAAGTCCCACGAGGTTCACATTTGCTGGATCTTTATCCTTGAAGAGTAACAGGCACCAACTTGTTGCCTTCCACTGTTGGTACACGGTGGAAGAAATGCTTTAGTTTGAATGTGAACCAGATCAACTTCAGCTTTAATCTAAAGGTTAAAACAACTACAACCTATTAATGAGACTACTTTCATCTTTGCTTAAGCTGTGCGTACAGGAGGCTCTTTTGTAGTACCAACTTTTCTGTGTGGATTAGCTTGTTGAAGCCATTCAGCCACTAGTTTACAGTTATGCTGGGGAAGTGAGTCTGTACAGTTTCCAAAAAACCTTGTCCAGTAGAATATCTGTGTTACTGAAGTCATTTATATATGTCAACGAGCATGGGTCACCTGTCAGCAATGCTTCGGGGATGACCTTCATGGAGTGCATAAGTGCTCAGATGCTTTGGGATGCTCCTTATCGACGTCTCTATTTCCCCTCTGTTCCATTAACACACGCGGAATATCCACATGGGAGATGTGAGCTTGGATGACTGGATAGAGGAGAAAGTCCCTTGAAAAATGATGATATACTACTGACATGTCATCAACACCATCTCTGCCAAAAATAGCAAGCAATCAAATATTTAGATTATGTTTACACACACTCCCAGTATCCACTTCATTTTATATGGTACACTTCCACATTTATGCAAACAGCTGACTCCTGTGGACAATGAGCTACTTATAAATAAAATATTTAAATATAAAGAATGCAGACAGGGTTGAGAGCTTCAGTTATCATCTGAGTGAATGTTAGATTAAGCTAGATGTAGCTTTGAATGCAGGATAAGGTTGTCAACATTGTGGTGTCTTCAGATCGTGCGGTAGGATTTTGATAAATAAGAAATCAAATCAGCAGCATGTTGATGAGAGTGGTCAGATGGGCTAACCTTTTAAGACAAAATTTAAATAACAAAACAGATTTCGCCAGCTTGAGTTAATTGTGCTGTTCAATGTAACGATATACATCAGAAAAATAAAATATGTGCATGTATGTTAATAGAAAACTACGATGTATGTGTTTGGAGATTTTCTGCTGAAATAAATTCTTCATGCTTCTTATGTACAATATTTTAACGTTTCCTTTAACTGACTTACCTGATATATTGATGTTTTGTTGTCTTTTTACTTCCACACTTTGTGAGTTATTGTGTATGTCTTGAAATGTTTTTATTGCTAGCTGTTGTAGATGTTTCACCCAGGGAACTTTGGATGGTTAACCACACCTGTTAACCTACAGGCATGGGTGTGGTGATCAATCTTACTGATAAAGATCCAACGGGAATCAAAAAATTGTCCATTTAAAGAAATTTGTGCCTTGGCATCAGTGAGCAGACTCTTCCCATTGATGCTCATTTCAAATAGCCTACCATCTACATGTAATATGCTTTTGACTATTTAATTTAAATGGATGAAAGGTACATATGAGATGTTGTAGCAGGAGGAATCAGCAGTTACTGGGTGGGGGGCAGGGAGACCCAGGTTGCTGGACTTCATCATGCTCATGTTAACAGCAAGTGCATCACAGGATGTGTCATGTCATTATTCACCACCAGGGGCCAATAAACAGAGAGCAGCAGAATGCTTTCTAAACAGTGTTTTCCCCTGTGTGAGGGAAGACCTGAGGTATGTGTGAGTGGGGTAACGTCTTTGTGTGAACATGAAAGACAGAGGGGGGGATAAGAGGGAGTGAAGGCGAGCAAATGAGCAAGTAAGACAGAATTTCTGTGTTCATTCCTCCGAGGTATTTTTAGCATTGTTTTTCAACATCTTCATCAAAGTCTGTTTTCCAGTCTGAGCGTGGTACGGGTCTCTCGTGCATTTCTCATTGTCAATCATACCCATAATCACACACAACCACACACACACACACATGAAAGCATGCAGTTGCTTGAATGGCTAACCTGCAGGGTGCCGAATGTCCCAAGCAATAAATAATTTTCACTTGCCACATCTGAAATATTCATTCCAAGTTAATCAAGCACTGCTTCCTCAATACACACACACATGCAAAGACACACACACACACACACACACACACACACACACACACACACAGACAGAGGAGTGACCCTGCATGCCTGTGTGGGAAACCTTGTAACCATTAACTAATGATGTCGCGATGCAGCTACCTCTTATTTCTTTTAATATAGCACTCAGGCTTGCTATTGCACGACTATAGGAAACAATCTGGCGTGCTATAATTGTCAGGAAAGGCACGATTGTTACTCCCTGCACTAGGACTGTAAAGTGTTTTTATTTTAAATGGTTGCTCTTTTTTGAGCAAACCAACGCAGAAAAAAAATGGCATCATAAAGTGCTTTGAGCTAAATGCTAACTTCAGCATGCTAATATGCTCATAATGCTAACAGGCTGATGTTCAGCAGGTATAATGTTTACCATGTTCCCACATTGTGATTATTTGTGACCCAATGTACTGGCAAAATATCGAACTGGATCTGATGATGTTTTAAAGCTCTCTCCGTAGGCCTACTGCAAGGAGCAACATTCTGAGGAAGAAATACTGAATTCTTGATTTAAAAGATTACTTAAGATGTTTGTCTTAATAATTACTAAAAGTAGTCAAATTTATCTATATTCTAAAAGTACTGGAATCAGGATAATTAATATCCTGCCACCACATGTAAGGTTTTAAATGTGGAATGTGACACCCCCAATCTCCTTGAAAAAATACAGAGGACATGTCCTCAGTGTCTTAAGTAGCTACGGCCCTAATAAAAACCAGATGTGCAATGTCTTACTTCTCTCCGTATACTCTCTCCTTCAAATGAAGGTTGACAAGAAGTGCCAAAATTTCAACTTTTCTCTTTACTTTTTCTCCTCCCCTCCTAGATCCCAGTCATGACGGGAGCCTTCATGGACTCCTCGCCCAATGACGATTACAGCGGCGAGCACTCGCTCTTTAACTCCTCGGCCAGTGTCCATGGAGCTGCCTCTGCCGCCTCGGTACACGGCCAGCAGGATGAGTCGCAGTCCATGTCTAACGATGCCATCTGGCTATGGATCGCCATCATCGCCACCATCGGAAACATTGTGGTGGTTGGGGTTGTCTACGCCTTCACTTTCTGATGAATATATGCTTACAAAGACAAACTCGCACACACACACACACACACACACACACACACACACACACACACACAC